>NW_026515542.1:600000-890752 GCF_014898815.1 Panonychus citri | reverse complement strand
GCTGCTGCTTCAGGTTCCTCATCTGGCTCAGGTTCATCATCTGGCTCAGGATCATCAACTGGTTCAACTAACTCTGGTTCATCATCATCATCAGGAACTGGCTCAGGATCATCATCTGCTGCTGGTGCTTCATCAGAATCTGCTGCTGCTTCAGGTGCCTCATCTGGCTCAGGTTCATCATCTGCTCAGGATCATCAACTGGTTCAACTAACAACTCTGGTTCATCATCATCATCAGGAACTGGCTCAGGATCATCATCTGCTGGTGCTTCATCAGGTTCTGCTGCTTCAGGTTGCCTCATCTGGCTCAGGTTCATCATCTGGCTCAGGATCATCAACTGGTTCAACTAACAACTCTGGTTCATCATCATCATCAGGAACTGGCTCAGGATCATCATCTGCTGCTGGTGCTTCATCAGGATCTGCTGCTGGGTGCCTCATCTGGCTCAGGTTCATCATCTCTCAGGATCATCAACTGGTTCAACTAACAACTCTGGTTCATCATCATCATCAGGAACTGGCTCAGGATCATCATCTGCTGCTGGTGCTTCATCAGAATCTGCTGCTGCTTCAGGTGCCTCATCTGGCTCAGGTTCATCATCTGGCTCAGGATCATCAACTGGTTCAACTAACAACTCTGGTTCATCATCATCATCAGGAACTGGCTCAGGATCATCATCTGCTGCTGCTGCTTCAGGTGCCTCATCTGGCTCAGGTTCATCATCTGGCTCAGGATCATCAACTGGTTCAACTAACAACTCTGGTTCATCATCATCATCAGGAACTGGCTCAGGATCATCATCTGCTGCTGGTGCTTCATCAGGTTCTGCTGCTGCTTCAGGTTCATCATCTGGCTCAGGTTCATCATCTGGCTCAGGATCATCAACTGGTTCAACTAACTCTGGTTCATCATCATCATCAGGAACTGGCTCAGGATCATCTGCTGCTGGTGCTTCATCAGGTTCTGCTGCTGCTTCAGGTGCCTCATCTGGCTCAGGTTCATCATCTGGCTCAGGATCATCAACTGGTTCAACTAACAACTCTGGTTCATCATCATCATCAGGAACTGGCTCAGGATCATCATCTGCTGCTGGTGCTTCATCAGGTTCTGCTGCTGCTTCAGGTGCCTCATCTGGCTCAGGTTCATCATCTGGCTCAGGATCATCAACTGGTTCCTTCTAACTCTGGTTCATCATCATCATCAGGAGGAACTCAGGATCATCATCTGCCTGGTGCTTCATCAGGTTCTGCTGCTGCTTCAGGTGCCTCATCTGGCTCAGGTTCATCATCTGGCTCAGGATCATCAACTGGTTCAACTAACAACTCTGGTTCATCATCATCATCAGGAACTGGCTCAGGATCATCATCTGCTGCTGGTGCTTCATCAGGTTCTGCTGCTGCTCAGGTGCCTCATCTGGCTCAGGTTCATCATCTGGCTCAGGATCATCAACTGGTTCAACTAACAACTCTGGTTCATCATCATCATCAGGAACTGGCTCAGGATCATCATCTGCTGGTGCTTCATCAGGTTCTGCTGCTGCTTCAGGTGCCTCATCTGGCTCAGGTTCATCATCTGGCTCAGGATCATCAACTGGTTCAACTAACAACTCTGGTTCATCATCATCATCAGGAACTGGCTCAGGATCATCATCTGCTGCTGGTGCTTCATCAGGTTCTGCTGCTGCTTCAGGTGCCTCATCTGGCTCAGGTTCATCATCTGGCTCAGGATCATCAACTGGTTCAACTAACAACTCTGGTTCATCATCATCATCAGGAACTGGCTCAGGATCATCATCTGCTGCTGGTGCTTCATCAGGTTCTGCTGCTGCTTCAGTTCCTCATCTGGCTCAGGTTCATCATCTGGCTCAGGATCATCAACTGGTTCAACTAACAACTCTGGTTCATCATCATCATCAGGAACTGGCTCAGGATCATCATCTGCTGCTGGTGCTTCATCAGGTTCTGCTGCTGCTTCAGGTGCCTCATCTGGCTCAGGTTCATCATCTGGCTCAGGATCATCAACTGGTTCAACTAACAACTCTGGTTCATCATCATCATCAGGAACTGGCTCAGGATCATCATCTGCTGCTGCTGCTTCAGGTGCCTCATCTGGCTCAGGTTCATCATCTGGCTCAGGATCATCAACTGGTTCAACTAACAACTCTGGTTCATCATCATCATCAGGAACTGGCAGGATCATCATCTGCTGCTGGTGCTTCATCAGGTTCTGCTGCTGCTTCAGGTGCCTCATCTGGCTCAGGTTCATCATCTGGCTCAGGATCATCAACTGGTTCAACTAACAACTCTGGTTCATCATCATCATCAGGAACTGGCTCAGGATCATCATCTGCTGGTGCTTCATCAGGTTCTGCTGCTGCCAGGTTCATCATCTGGCTCAGGTTCATCATCTGGCTCAGGATCATCAACTGGTTCAACTAACAACTCTGGTTCATCATCATCATCAGGAACTGGCTCAGTATCATCATCTGCTGCTGGTGCTTCATCAGGTTCTGCTGCTAGGTGCCTCATCTGGCTCAGGTTCATCATCTGGCTCAGGATCATCAACTGGTTCAACTAACTCTCTGGTTCATCATCATCATCAGGAACTGGCTCAGGATCATCATCTGCTGCTGGTGCTTCATCAGGTTCTGCTGCTGCTTCAGGTGCCTCATCTGGCTCAGGTTCATCATCTGCTCAGGATCATCAACTGGTTCCTAACAACTCTGGTTCATCATCATCATCAGGAACTGGCTCAGGATCATCATCTGCTGCTGGTGCTTCATCAGGTTCTGCTGCTGCTTCAGGTGCCTCATCTGGCTCAGGTTCATCATCTGGCTCAGGATCATCAACTGGTTCAACTAACAACAGGTTCATCATCATCATCAGGAACTGGCTCAGGATCATCATCTGCTGCTGGTGCTTCATCAGGTTCTGCTGCTGCTTCAGGTGCCTCATCTGGCTCAGGTTCATCATCTGGCTCAGGATCATCAACTGGTTCAACTAACAACTCTGGTTCATCATCATCATCAGGAACTGGCTCAGGATCATCATCTGCTGCTGGTGCTTCATCAGGTTCTGCTGCTGCTTCGGGTGCCTCATCTGGCTCAGGTTCATCATCTGGCTCAGGATCATCAACTGGTTCAACTAACAACTCTGGTTCATCATCATCATCAGGAACTGGCTCAGGATCATCATCTGCTGCTGGTGCTTCATCAGGTTCTGCTGCTGCTTCAGGTGCCTCATCTGGCTCAGGTTCATCATCTGGCTCAGGATCATCAACTGGTTCAACTAACAACTCTGGTTCATCATCATCATCAGGAACTGGCTCAGGATCATCATCTGCTGCTGGTGCTTCATCAGGTTCTGCTGCTTCTGGGTGCCTCATCTGGCTCAGGTTCATCATCTGGCTCAGGATCATCAACTGGTTCAACTAACAACTCTGGTTCATCATCATCATCAGGAACTGGCTCAGGATCATCATCTGCTGCTGGTGCTGTCAGGTTCTGCTGCTGCTTCAGGTTCATCATCTGTCAGGTTCATCATCTGGCTCAGGATCATCAACTGGTTCAACTAACAACTCTGGTTCATCATCATCATCAGGAACTGGCTCAGGATCATCATCTGCTGCTGGTGCTTCATCAGGTTCTGCTGCTGCTTCAGGTGCCTCATCTGGCTCAGGTTCATCAACTGGTTCAACTAACAACTCTGGTTCATCATCATCATCAGGAACTGGCTCAGGATCATCATCTGCTGCTGGTGCTTCATCAGGTTCTGCTGCTTCAGGTGCCTCATCTGGCTCAGGTTCATCATCTGGCTCAGGATCATCAACTGGTTCAACTAACAACTCTGGTTCATCATCATCATCAGGAACTGGCTCAGGATCATCATCTGCTGCTGGTGCTTCATCAGGTTCTGCTGCTGCTTCAGGTGCTCATCTGGCTCAGGTTCATCATCTGGCTCAGGATCATCAACTGGTTCAACTAACAACTCTGGTTCATCATCATCATCAGGAACTGGCTCAGGATCATCATCTGCTGCTGGTGCTTCATCAGGTTCTGCTGCTGCTTCAGGTGCCTCATCTGGCTCAGGTTCATCATCTGGCTCAGGATCATCAACTGGTTCAACTAACAACTCTGGTTCATCATCATCATCAGGAACTGGCTCAGGATCATCATCTGCTAGTGCTTCATCAGGTTCTGCTGCTTCAGGTGCCTCATCTGGCTCAGGTTCATCATCTGGCTCAGGATCATCAACTGGTTCAACTAACAACTCTGGTTCATCATCATCATCAGGAACTGGCTCAGGATCATCATCTGCTGCTGGTGCTTCATCAGGTTCTGCTGCTGCTTCAGGTGCCTCATCTGGCTCAGGATCATCAACTGGTTCAACTAACAACTCTGGTTCATCATCATCATCAGGAACTGGCTCAGGATCATCATCTGCTGCTGCTGCTTCAGGTGCCTCATCTGGCTCAGGTTCATCATCTGGCTCAGGATCATCAACTGGTTCAACTAACAACTCTGGTTCATCATCATCATCAGGAACTGGCTCAGGATCATCATCTGCTGCTGGTGCTTCATCAGGTTCTGCTGACTTCAGGTGCCTCATCTGGCTCAGGTTCATCATCTGGCTCAGGATCATCAACTGGTTCAACTAACAACTCTGGTTCATCATCATCATCAGGAACTGGCTCAGGATCATCATCTGCTGCTGCTTCATCAGGTTCTGCTGCTGAGGTTATCATCTGGCTCAGGTTCATCATCTGGCTCAGGATCATCAACTGGTTCAACTAACAACTCTGGTTCATCATCATCATCAGGAACTGGCTCAGGATCATCATCTGCTGCTGGTGCTTCATCAGGTTCTGCTGCTGCTTGGTGCCTCATCTGTCAGGTTCATCATCTGGCTCAGGATCATCAACTGGTTCCTTCAACTCTGGTTCATCATCATCAGGAACTGGCTCAGGATCATCATCTGCTGCTGCTTCATCAGGTTCTGCTGCTGCTTCAGGTGCCTCATCTGGCTCAGGTTCATCATCTGCTCAGGATCATCAACTGGTTCAACTAACAACTCTGGTTCATCATCATCATCAGAACTGGCTCAGGATCATCATCTGCTGGTGCTTCATCAGGTTCTGCTGCTGCTGCCTCAGGTGCCTCATCTGGCTCAGGTTCATCATCTGGCTCAGGATCATCAACTGGTTCAACTAACAACTCTGGTTCATCATCATCATCAGGAACTGGCTCAGGATCATCATCTGCTGCTGGTGCTTCATCAGGTTCTGCTGCTGTTCACCTCATCTGGCTCAGGTTCATCATCTGGCTCAGGATCATCAACTGGTTCAACTAACAACTCTAGTTCATCATCATCATCAGGAACTGGCTCAGGATCATCATCTGCTGCTAGTGCTTCATCAGGTTCTGCTTCTTCAGGTGCCTCATCTGGCTCAGGTTCATCATCTGGCTCAGGATCATCAACTGGTTCAACTAACAACTCTGGTTCATCATCATCATCAGGAACTGGCTCAGGATCATCATCTGCTGGTGCTTCATCAGGTTCTGCTGCTGCTTCAGGTGCCTCATCTGGCTCAGGTTCATCATCTGGCTCAGGATCATCAACTGGTTCAACTAACAACTCTGGTTCATCATCATCATCAGGAACTGGCTCAGGATCATCATCTGCTGCTGGTGCTTCATCAGGTTCTGCTGCTGCTTCAGGTGCCTCATCTGGCTCAGGTTCATCATCTGGCTCAGGATCATCAACTGGTTCAACTAACAACTCTGGTTCATCATCATCATCAGGAACTGGCTCAGGATCATCATCTGCTGCTGGTGCTTCATCAGGTTCTGCTGCTGCTTCAGGTGCCTCATCTGGCTCCAGGTTCATCATCTGGCTCAGGATCATCAACTGGTTCAACTAACAACTCTGGTTCATCATCATCATCAGGAACTGGCTCAGGATCATCATCTGCTGCTGGTGCTTCATCAGGTTCTGCTGCTGCTTCAGGTGCCTCATCTGGCTCAGGTTCATCATCTGGCTCAGGATCATCAACTGGTTCAACTAACAACTCTGGTTCATCATCATCATCAGGAACTGGCTCAGGATCATCATCTGCTGCTGGTGCTTCATCAGGTTCTGCTGCTGCTTCAGGTGCCTCATCTGGCTAGGGTTCATCATCTGGCTCAGGATCATCAACTGGTTCAACTAACAACTCAGGTTCATCATCATCATCAGGAACTGGCTCAGGATCATCATCTGCTGCTGCTGCTTCAGGTGCCTCATCTGGCTCAGGTTCATCATCTGGCTCAGGATCATCAACTGGTTCAACTAACAACTCTGGTTCATCATCATCAGGAACTGGCTCAGGATCATCATCTGCTGCTGGTGCTTCATCAGGTTCTGCTGCTGCTTCAGGTTCATCATCTGGCTCAGGTTCATCATCTGGCTCAGGATCATCAACTGGTTCAACTAACAACTCTGGTTCATCATCATCATCAGGAACTGGCTCAGGATCATCATCTGCTGCTGGTGCTTCATCAGGTTCTGCTGCTGCTTCAGGTGCCTCATCTGGCTCAGGTTCATCATCTGGCTCAGGATCATCAACTGGTTCAACTAACAACTCTGGTTCATCATCTTCTGTTTTCTATAATGAAGCTGGTCAAAAATGTGTTTGTTTTGCATAAGATGCTTATATATGAACATGATTTGATATAGAGAATAATAATAAATTAACCTAATTATCTGTATATTTTATGTCTGGTTTTATCGCGCGGCTTATAGAAAAGTTTCGAGGCTGTATTATAGCGTTTTTTAGATATTCATGATATTCAGGGTTTATATAGACACGCATAAGATCTGTAGATCTATTCAGTCAAAATTGGTTACTTATGATATAAAAAATCAAAAATGAAATAGGAATTTTGATTTGCTTATAATATAGTCACATCTCTTATACTTTATTTCGACCAGTGGAAATTGTTTGTGAGTTAAACACTAACTTGTACCCTAGAAGACTCCCTAATAAGTATTTAAGCCAATCTCAACAAAGAAACTTTACACTTGTTGAGACAGAGGACAAGATTACATTTAACCCTCAAGGGAAACAACCATTTTTAACCTTTTTCTCATTTCTTAACATTTATGTTGGTTATATTCACTGATTATATTCATTCATTTTAATCATTTACTACTTCATGTTACTACAATTACTCCGATTAGTTCCCATGCGACATCAGTTGTAACATTTTCCCGATTCCCCATAGACTTAACATTGGGTATTGTCTCAAGTGGCTAACTTTTTCTTATCAAACAATTTGCCGACAATAGTACACACATATAATTGAAGCTCTTGTTAAATATGATCGATTAATATACGAACCAAGTCGATCGGTAAATTGGTTCAACGACAATTAACCAAAAACCTTCGGTTTTTGACTATTTTGACCAATTAAGTGAACCATTGATACCAACACACATTTTAACTAATTAATTAGTTTTTATCAACAAATGATATATCGTTAGAAAGAGCTTAGATAAGCGAGTCTTAATATATAATAATAATTATTGTAAGTTGTATGTGTACTGAGATATGAGCATAAACAATTGGTCAATTTTAGTAAATTGACCAACATCATTTTCTCATATTTTGTGTTTACCTTTGAACTTTGAGATTATCTTTTCTTTCCCATTTATTGGACTTATTAACCCAATAATACACTTACCATTTGGTCAATTACGATTTGTCAGCTCCTTCAGTCGCTCAACTGACCAATGACTTCGTCTCATCTCTTATTGCCCCAACTTCTGTCTTAATCACTTCTTTACTTTCTCTCTCACTTTACTCTCTTACTATCTACTTACCTTAGTAAGTTAATCATCCATTTACTTTACCAACGGACAATTAATTCAAATCGACCAATCCGGTCAAACTGACCAAACCTTAGACCTTTTTTCTACCTGTATTTAAACTGAAACCTTGACAATAATCATTACACTTTGGTCACACTCTTTGTACCAGTAACTTATTGAAGTTTTTACTTATTAATAAAAGTGTCGTTTATATTTAAATTGTGTATCCTCATTGTGTTAATGAGAAGAAGTAAATTTCTACTTTTGTGATAATTCAGTTGCTTAAGGAAAATCAATTTAAATCAACAATTTACATTACATTTTCGTAAAAATATTAATAATTATTTGAAAGTTTTTTGAATTTTCGTATCGAAAGAGTAAAATCTATCCTTCGCATACTCAACAAGGTCTGCAAAATGAAACACTTGAGCATACTTTCATATCTTCAAAATAGTTGTGCTATGTTGAATTGTTTTGGTAGTCATCTTGAGCAATCAGTGTTGATTTGGATTTCCTTCGAGATTAAGCAGAGATTCACCAGATAATCCAATGATTCTTTATCAATCTTAAGCAAAAGGAAGTAACATCCGGAAATCGTTGAGGATATTCAAACCTAACGGTTTCAAACATCGCAATATTAAAGTGAATTACCGAGTTTTCTGTCTCTCTCATTTTAATCGCGACAGTAGAAAATTATTATAGGTTTGTAAAACGCGAGTTACTAAAGATTAACTCGTATTTGCTTTCTACTGATATCGACAGAAGAGACGAGATGACCTTTCAAACTATGTGACAGAAATAACGAAAAAATACAGTTATGGTAAAGCAAACGCTATTTATACAAAAGGTCTATATGTGCAGAAAAATGGGTAAAATAATCTTTGCTTTCAAGAAAATTGTCTATAGACGATTTATCAATATAGATTTATACATGTAACTGTATGTCTCTTCATTCTAAGGCTTCCATTCAGGTAGACCAACTCACTGATTTTTCTACATTGTTCTCAAAGTCAAACTTAATAAACATACAACTTTATATTGTAATCAAGTCGATTGTTCTCTAAATAAAGATCAGTTAGATAAACCAGTTGACAAAATGGAATTTGCCCATTCGAACTTGGTCATGAATTACTATACTTCATCAGCAAAACCTTTTTCTGGAGAAACGGGTTATATTGGTGGATCGAATCCATGCCCGGCAATATCAATCAGATTGTCTGTGGAGATAAAGATGATAATTTTACATAAGAAAATCTCAAGATTGCAGAAGAGAGGTAATTACACTGACAAGCAAAATACTATACACACTTGAATTTTAATAATTTAATATGATTTATTTAATTGTGAGCTAATGCACAATTCAGACGTTTTCAGCTTTGAGGGGGCTCTAATTATCTTGTTGAAACCAAAATTGCGTGATTATTATGCGAATGACCAAGATTACAAGCATTTTAACTGAGGACAATTTAGGTGCTATTACGTTTTTGACTTTTTTCAATTTAAACAATATTTCTGTCAAATATTCTTTACAAAATCAATGAGGACCACATCAAGAGTTATAAAACTCATGTTATTCAATCTATCATTATTTTCATGATTTCACCGTGCTAATAGTTAATATGGTCGAAATTTCTTTTCGATCAGCTTATCAAATAGGTGACCTAATTTCATTAGTATCTTATTTTTTCGATAGAATGGTTCGACTATTACCCTTTCCCCTCATTGAAAATACTGGCCTATCGCCGAAATCAATTAAATCTGAGTATTCACGTAATGAGACATTATTATTGAAAAATGACATAACTTTACCAATATCAATGTTTCAATCTGAAATTTTACAGATTATTAATCTACAAAAAGTTCATCATATTGATGTATTGATTGTGTTATTGCTCAATAATTTCAATTATAGTCAAATTAGTCTTTCCAAAAGTGTATAGTATTTTGTCCACCAGTGTAGTTGATCATTTACACCACCAACGATTAAATAAATATGTACTTTTCCTATTTTAGAGATGGTTTACATACCCGAATTACCGTTTTCTTACCGTTCCATTAATAATTATCGGTGAGTAACTTTTACCTGATTTTCGAAAGGAATTACTATCAATTCTTGTTATATTATCTATCATGTCTGTAGTATGTTATCATTCACCTTATTGGGAATCTGATTCAATCAATACCCTGGTTAGGTTGAGGTTTTCATCACCAATGAAAATCGTTGCCGAAGTTGGTCTACATATTGGCCTTTTCGGATTCAATATAACCATGAAAGACTTGGATGTATCCAAATCAACAGATAAAATCCTCCGACATGATTAATTTTGATTATAATGAACAATTTCAATGGAATTGGGTTTCATCATCAGCTGATAAACCAAAACTTTAGGTAAATAAGTGGAACTATTAAATGGTTTTGATTTGGATTGACAATATTTTCTTATTCTAATCTTAATTCAATCACGTAAAAGTAGGTAAATTTCCCCTTAAACTTTAGAGTACTGGTGTACTGAAACAACATTTATCCGTCGGAAAACTCGCGACATTCTAATGTGAAGATGAATAAGCAAAAAATAAACTTTGTATCTTGTTGTGAATTTTACAAAGAGAATTAAGTTTACATTTGTTTGATCAGACACCACTTAAAATCATATATAAACGCAAGTTTAGAGGTACAACTCATCAGACAAGTTTATCTTATTCCTTCAACAAGTTTGTAAAAAAGCAAAAATGAATAATCTTTTTATTTTTTTCACCTTAACCGTCGTTGCACTCACTGCAATAGACCAAGCTAATGCGATGAAATTGCCATCACCAATGAACATGGAATTAAAAATTGTAAACCCTATGAAATCAATTTTCTCTCCAGAACCAAAAACTACATCACCATCAGAGTCAACATCCAAAGGTAAATCTTTTGCTGAAACTGAAACAAACACTGATACAGACCATGGAACCACTAGTGAGGATTCAAGTGACGAAGCCGATGGAGGTTATGAGGACGATGAAGACACAGACTCATCAGACTCGAAAGCATCTGTTGCTGATTCACCAGCTTCTAGTTCTTCGTCATCATCAAATTCAGGATCTACTGGCTCAGGATCATCAACTGGTTCAACTAACAACTCTGGTTCATCATCAGGAACTGGCTCAGGATCATCATCTGCTGCTGGTGCTTCATCAGGTTCTGCTGCTGCTTCAGGTTCATCATCTGGCTCAGGTTCATCATCTGGCTCAGGTTCATCATCTGGCTCAGGATCATCAACTGGTTCAACTAACAACTCTGGTTCATCATCATCATCAGAACTGGCTCAGGATCATCATCTGCTGCTGGTGCTTCATCAGGTTCTGCTGCTGCTTCAGGTGCCTCATCTGGCTCAGGTTCATCATCTGGCTCAGGATCATCAACTGGTTCAACTAACAACTCTGGTTCATCATCATCATCAGGAACTGGCTCAGGATCATCATCTGCTGCTGGTGCTTCATCAGGTTCTGCTGCTGCTTCAGGTGCCTCATCTGGCTCAGGATCATCAACTGGTTCAACTAACAACTCTGGTTCATCATCATCATCAGGAACTGGCTCAGGATCATCATCTGCTGCTGGTGCTTCATCAGGTTCTGCTGCTGCTTCAGGTGCCTCATCTGGCTCAGGTTCATCATCTGGCTCAGGTTCATCATCTGGCCCAGGATCATCAACTGGTTCAACTAACCTGGTTCATCATCGACATCAGGAACTGGCTCAGGATCATCTGCTGCTGGTGCTTCATCAGGTTCTGCTGCTGCTTCAGGTCTCATCTGGCTCAGGTTCATCATCTGGCCCAGGATCATCAACTGGTTCAACTAACAACTCTGGTTCATCATCATCATGGAACTGGCTCAGGATCATCATCTGCTGCTGACTTCATCAGGTTCTGCTGCTGCTTCAGGTGCCACATCTGGCTCAGGTTCATCAACTGGCTCAGGATCATCAACTGGTTCAACTAACAACTCTGGTTCATCATCATCATCAGGAACTGGCTCAGGATCATCATCTGCTGCTGCTGCTTCAGGTGCCTCATCTGGCTCAGGTTCATCATCTGGCTCAGGATCATCAACTGGTTCAACTAACAACTCTGGTTCATCATCATCATCAGGAACTGGCTCAGGATCATCATCTGCTGCTGGTGCTTCATCAGGTTCTGCTGCTGCTTCAGGTGCCTCATCTGGCTCAGGTTCATCATCTGGCCCAGGATCATCAACTGGTTCAACTAACAACTCTGGTTCATCATCATCATGGAACTGGCTCAGGATCATCATCTGCTGCTGGTGCTCATCAGGTTCTGCTGCTGCCAGGTGCCTCAACTGGCTCAGGTTCATCATTTGCTCAGGATCATCAACTGGTTCAACTAACAACTCTGGTTCATCATCATCATCAGGAACTGGCTCAGGATCATCATCTGCTGGTGCTTCATCAGGTTCCTGCTGCTTCAGGTGCCTCATCTAGCTTAGGTTCATCATCTGGCCAGGATCATCAACTGGTTCAACTAACAACTCTGGTTCATCATCATCATGGAACTGGCTCAGGATCATCTGCTGCTGGTTCTTCATCAGGTTCTGCTGCTGCTTCAGGTGCCTCAACTGGCTCAGGTTCATCATCTGGCTCAGGATCATCAACTGGTTCAACTAACAACTCTGGTTCATCATCATCATCAGGAACTGGCTCAGGATCATCATCTGCTGCTGGTGCTTCATCAGGTTCTGCTGCTGCTTCAGGTGCCTCAACTGGCTCAGGTTCATCATCTGGCTCAGGATCATCAACTTGTTCAACTAACAACTCTGGTCATCATCATCAGGAACTGGCTCAGGATCATCATCTGCTGCTGGTGCTTCATCAGGTTCTGCTGCTGCTTCAGGTTCATCATCTGGCTCAGGTTCATCATCTGGCTCAGGTTCATCATCTGGCTCAGGATCATCAACTGGTTCAACTAACAACTCTGGTTCATCATCATCAGGAACTGGCCAGGATCATCATCTGCTGCTGGTGTTTCATCAGGTTCTGCTGCCAGGTTCATCATCTGGCTCAGGATCATCATCTGGCCCAGGATCATCAACTGGTTCAACTAACAACTCTGGTTCATCATCATCATCAGGAACTGGCTCAGGATCATCATCTGCTGCTGGTGCTTCATCAGGTCTGCTGCTGCTTCAGGTGCCTCATCTGCCTCAGGTTCATCATCTGGCTCAGGATCATCAACTGGTTCAACTAACAACCTGGTTCATCATCATCATCAGGAACTGGCTCAGGATCATCATCTGCTGCTGGTGCTTCATCCGGTTCTGCTGCTGCTTCAGGTTCATCATCAATTCATCATCTCGCCTCAGGATCAACTGGTTCAACTAACAACTCTGGTTTATCATCATCATCAGGAACTGGCTCAGGATCATCATCTGCCTGGTGCTTCATCAGTTCTGCTGCTGCAGGTGCCTCATCTGGCCAGGTTCATCATCTGGCTCAGGATCATCAACTGGTTCAACTAACAACTCTGGTTCATCATCATCATCAGAACTGGCTCAGGATCATCATCTGCTGCTGTGCTTCATCAGGTTCTGCTGCTGCTTCAGGTGCCTCATCTGGCCCAGGTTCATCATCTGGCCAGGATCATCAACTGGTTCAACTAACAACTCTGGTTCATCATCATCATCAGGAACTGGCTCAGGATCATCATCTGCTGCTGGTGCTTCATCAGGTTCTGCTGCTGCTTCAGGTGCCTCATCTGGCTCAGGTTCATCATCTGGCTCAGGATCATCAACTGGTTCAACTAACAACTCTGGTTCATCATCATCATCAGGAACTGGCTCAGGATCATCATCTGCTGCTGGTGCTTCATCAGGTTCTGGCTCTGTTTCAGGTTCATCAGGAACTGGCTCAGGATCATCATCTGCTGCTTATGCTTCATCAGGTTCTGCTGCTGCTTCAGGTGCCTCATCTGGCTCAGGTTCATCATCTGGCTCAGGATCATCAACTGGTTCAACTAACAACTCTGGTTCATCATCATCACAGGAACTGGCTCAGGATCATCATCTGCTGGTGCTTCATCAGGTTCTGCTGCTGCTTCAGGTGCCTCATCTGGCTCTGGTTCATCATCTGGCCAGGATCATCAACTGGTTCTAACAACTCTGGTTCATCATCATCATAGGAACTGGCTCAGGATCATCATCTGCTGCTGGTCTTCATCAGGTTCTGCTGCTTCAGGTGCCTCATCTGGCTCAGGTTCATCATCTGGCCAGGATCATCAACTGGTTCAACTAACAACTCTGGTTCATCATCATCATCAGGAACTGGCTCAGGATCATCATCTGCTGCTGGTGCTTCATCAGGTTCTGCTGCTGCTGGTGCCTCATCTGGCTCAGGTTCATCATCTGGCTCAGGATCATCAACTGGTTCAACTAACAACTCTGGTTCATCATCATCATCAGGAACTGGCTCAGGATGCTGTGCTATGGTTCTGGCTCTGTTCAGGTTCATGGGAACTGGCTCAGGATCATCATCTGCCTTATGCTTCATCAGGTTCCATGGGGCTCAGGTTCATCATCTGGCTCAGGATCATCAACTGGTTCAACTAACAACTCTGGTTCATCATCATCATCAGGAACTGGCTAAGGATCATCATCTGCTGCTGGTTCTTCAGGTTCTGCTGCTGCTTCAGGTGCCTCATCTGGCTCAGGTTCATCATCTGGCTCAGGATCATCAACTGGTTCAACTAACAACTGGTTCATCATCATCATCAGGAACTGGCTCACGATCATCATCTGCTGCTGGTTCTTCATCAGGTTCTGCTGCTGGGTTCATCATCTGGCCAGGATCATCAACTGGTTCAACTAACAACTCTAGTTCATCATCATCATCAGGAACTGGCTCAGGATCATCATCTGCTGCTGGTGCTTCATCAGGTTCTGCTGCTGCTGGGTTCATCATCTGGCTCAGGATCATCAACTGGTTCAACTAACTCTGGTTCATCATCATCATCAGAACTGGCTCAGGATCATCATCTGCTGCTGGTGCTCTATCAGGTTCTGCTGCTGCTTCAGGTGCCTCATCTGGCTCAGGTTCATCATCTGGCTCAGGATCATCAACTGGTTCAACTAACAACTCTGGTTCATCATCATCATCAGGAACTGGCTCAGGATCATCATCTGCTGCTGGTTTTCATCAGGTTCTGCTGCTTCAGGTGCCTCAACTGGCTCAGGTTCATCATCTGGCTCAGGATCATCAACTGGTTCAACTAACAAGGTTCATCATCATCATCAGGAACTGGCTCAGGATCATCATCTGCTGGTTCTTCATCAGGTTCTGCTGCTGCTTCAGGTGCCTCATCTGGCTCAGGTTCATCATCTTCAGGATCATCAACTGGTTCAACTAACTCTGGTTCATCATCATCATCAGGAACTGGCTCACGATCATCATCTGCTGCTGGTGCTTCATCAGGTTCTGCTGCTGCTTCAGGTGCCTCATCTGGCAGGTTCATCATCTGGCTCAGGATCATCAACTGGTTCAACTAACAACTCTGGTTCATCATCATCATCAGGAACTGGCTCAGGATCATCATCTGCTGCTGGTTCTTCATCAGGTTCTGCTGCTGCTTCAGGTGCCTCATCTGGCTCAGGTTCATCATCTGGCTCAGGATCATCAACTGGTTCAACTAACAACTCTGGTTCATCATCATCATCAGGAACTGGCTCACGATCATCATCTGCTGCTGGTTCTTCATCAGGTTCTGCTGCTGCTTCAGGTGCCTCAACTGGCTCAGGTTCATCATCTGGCTCAGGATCATCAACTGGTTCAACTAACAACTCTGGTTCATCATCATCATCAGGAACTGGCTCAGGATCATCATCTGCTGCTGGTTCTTCATCAGGTTCTGCTGCTGCTTCAGGTTCATCATCTGGCTCAGGATCATCAACTGGTTCAACTAACAACTCTAGTTCATCATCATCATCAGGAACTGGCTCAGGATCATCATCTGCTGCTGGTGCTTCATCAGGTTCTGCTGCTGCTTCAGGTTCATCATCTGGCTCAGGATCATCAACTGGTTCAACTAACAACTCTGGTTCATCATCATCATCAGGAACTGGCTCAGGATCATCATCTGCTGTTGGTGCTTCATCAGGTTCTGCTGCTGCTTCAGGTTCATCATCTGGCTCAGGATCATCATCTGGCTCAGGATCATCATCTGGCTCAGGATCATCAACTGGTTCAACTAACAACTCTGGTTCATCATCATCATCAGGAACTGGCTCAGGATCATCATCTGCTGCTGGTTCTTCATCAGGTTCTGCTGCTGCTTCAGGTTCATCATCTGGCTCAGGATCATCAACTGGTTCAACTAACAACTCTAGTTCATCATCATCATCAGGAACTGGCTCAGGATCATCATCTGCTGCTGGTGCTTCATCAGGTTCTGCTGCTGCTTCAGGTTCATCATCTGGCTCAGGATCATCAACTGGTTCAACTAACAACTCTGGTTCATCATCATCATCAGGAACTGGCTCAGGATCATCATCTGCTGCTGGTGCTCTATCAGGTTCTGCTGCTGCTTCAGGTGCCTCATCTGGCTCAGGTTCATCATCTGGCTCAGGATCATCAACTGGTTCAACTAACAACTCTAGTTCATCATCATCATCAGGAACTGGCTCAGGATCATCATCTGCTGCTGCTTCTTCAGGTGCCTCATCAGGTTCATCATCTGGTTCAGGATCATCAACTGGTTCACCTAACAACACTGGTTCATCATCATCATCAGGAACTGGCTCAGGATCATCATCTGCTGCTGGTGCTTCATCAGGTTCTGCTGCTTCCGGGTGCCTCATCTGGCTCAGGTTCATCATCTGGCTCAGGATCATCAACTGGTTCAACTAACTCTGGTTCATCATCATCATCAGGAACTGGCTCAGGATCATCATCTGCTGCTGGTGCTTCATCAGGTTCTGCTGCTTCAGGTGCCTCATCTGCTCAGGTTCATCATCTGGCTCAGGATCATCAACTGGTTCAACTAACAACTCTGGTTCATCATCATCATCAGGAACTGGCTCAGGATCATCATCTGCTGCTGGTGCTTCATCAGGTTCTGCTGCTGCTTCAGGTGCCTCATCTGGCTCAGGTTCATCATCTGGCTCAGGATCATCAACTGGTTCAACTAACTCTGGTTCATCATCATCATCAGGAACTGGCTCAGGATCATCATCTGCTGCTGGTGCTTCATCAGGTTCTGCTGCTGTGGGTGCCTCATCATCAGGTTCATCATCTGGCTCAGGATCATCAACTGGTTCAACTAACAACTCTGGTTCATCATCATCATCAGGAACTGGCTCAGGATCATCATCTGCTGCTGGTGCTTCATCAGGTTCTGCTGCTGCTTCAGGTGCCTCATCTGGCTCAGGTTCATCATCTGGCTCAGGTTCATCAACTGGTTCAACTAACAACTCTGGTTCATCATCATCATCAGGAACTGGCTCAGGATCATCATCTGCTGCTGGTGCTTCATCAGGTTCTGCTGCTGCTTCAGGTGCCTCATCTGGCTCAGGTTCATCATCTGGCTCAGGATCATCAACTGGTTCAACTAACAACTCTGGTTCATCATCATCAGGAACTGGCTCAGGATCATCATCTGCTGCTGGTGCTTCATCAGGTTCTGCTGCTGCTTCAGGTGCCTCATCTGGCTCAGGTTCATCATCTGGCTCAGGTTCATCATCTGGCTCAGGATCATCAACTGGTTCAACTAACAACTCTGGTTCATCATCATCATCAGGAACTGGCTCAGGATCATCATCTGCTGCTGGTGCTTCATCAGGTTCTGCTGCTGCTTCAGGTGCCTCATCTGGCTCAGGTTCATCATCTGGCTCAGGATCATCAACTGGTTCAACTAACAACTCTGGTTCATCATCATCATCAGGAACTGGCTCAGGATCATCATCTGCTGCTGGTGCTTCATCAGGTTCTGCTGCTGCTTCAGGTGCCTCATCTGGCTCAGGTTCATCATCTGGCTCAGGATCATCAACTGGTTCAACTAACAACTCTGGTTCATCATCTTCTGTTTTCTATAATGAAGCTGGTCAAAAATGTGTTTGTTTTGCATAAGATGCTTATATATGAACATGATTTGATATAGAGAATAATAATAAATTAACCTAATTATCTGTATATTTTATGTCTGGTTTTATCGCGCGGCTTATAGAAAAGGGTAAGACTCTAGAACACCACCGTTCGCAAATCGTCTTGAAACTTTTTCAGTGTATAGCCCTTAACATATAGGTCATACATATGGATGGAATTTCTGCGGAAACTTTTGGTTCAGAAGATACAGATAATCAAAAATACATTTTTACATAGGAGTCTATGGAGAAAATAAAAGTTTTCTACAGCATGTCAAAAAATTTCTAGAACAATGTTTTTGATAGCATGTATACATATTAGTATGATGATGTTATGTGTGAAAATTCAAGGTTCTGAGTGACTTGGTTGTGTAGGTAAAATTGCATGAAAAGTGTATTTTCACTGTTTTCATAGATTACTATTGAACCGAAGGTCCGCCACACTCAAAATTTAGTACATATTATTCTCAAGGTCAAACTTACTAGTCAAGGTCATTTCAAGGTCATCAAAGGAGTTTCAAATTTTTTACCTGTGAACAGCAATTTAATTGTGTTGAAGTTAATTATTCGCGATTATGGTGATTATCATGCATCAGATGGCAGCACAACCAAGTCACTCAGAACCTTGAATTTTCACACATAACATCATCATACTAATATGTATACATGCTATCAAAAACATTGTTCTAGAAATTTTTTGACATGCTGTAGAAAACTTTTATTTTCTCCATAGACTCCTATGTAAAAATGTATTTTTGATTATCTGTATCTTCTGAACCAAAAGTTTCCGCAGAAATTCCATCCATATGTATGACCTATATGTTAAGGGCTATACACTGAAAAAGTTTCAAGACGATTTGCGAACGGTGGTGTTCTAGAATATAGCCTAGAAAAGTTTCGAGGCTGTATTATAGCGTTTTTTAGATATTCATGATATTCAGGGTTTATATAGACACGCATAAGATCTGTAGATCTATTCAGTCAAAATTGGTTACTTATGATATAAAAAATCAAAAATGAAATAGGAATTTTGATTTGCTTATAATATAGTCACATCTCTTATACTTTATTTCGACCAGTGGAAATTGTTTGTGAGTTAAACACTAACTTGTACCCTAGAAGACTCCCTAATACAGTCAAGTACCTAAAACTGTCCAAATTTTTTTTAGAGCGGGCAATTCGAAAGGGTTAAAATCTAAAAATTATTTCGATTAAAAAAAATATTTAACTAATTTTAATTTCTAAGATAATGGGAAATTAAATAGAAAATATTGATTTTAATTGTTTTAGACCGATTTGATGAGATTTAATTGAGAAACAAAATAATTATTCTAATTGGAACAATTGGGACTAGTTCCAATTTGAAAGATGGAGCCACGGTCTATGGACAATTTTACGTGGACAGTTTTAGGTACTTGACTGTAAGTATTTAAGCCAATCTCAACAAAGAAACTTTACACTTGTTGAGACAGAGGACAAGATTACATTTAACCCTCAAGGGAAACAACCATTTTTAACCTTTTTCTCATTTCTTAACATTTACATTACATTTTCGTAAAAATATTAATAATTATTTGAAAGTTTTTTGAATTTTCGTATCGAAAGAGTAAAATCTATCCTTATACTCAACAAGGTCTGCAAATGAAACACTTGAGCATACTTTCATATCTTTCAAAATAGCTTGTGCTATGTTGAATTGTTTTGGTAGTCATCTTGAAAGCAATCAGTGTTGATTTGGATTTCCTTTCGAGATTAAGCAGAGATTCACTACAGATAATCCAATGATTCTTTATCAATCTTAAGCCAAAGGAAGTAACATCCGGAAAATCGTTGAGGATATTCAAACTCTAACGGTTTCAAACATCGCAATATTAAAGTGAATTACCGAGTTTTCTCTGTCTCTCATTTTAATCTGCGACAGTAGAAAAATTATTATAGGTTTCGTAAAAACCCGAGTTACTAAAGATTAACTCGTATTTGCTTTCTACTGATATCGACAGAAGAGACGAGAGTGACCTTTTCAAACTATGTGACAGAAATAACGAAAAAAATACAGTTATGGTAAAGCAAACGCTATTTATACAAAAGGTCTTTATATGTGCAGAAAAAATGGGTAAAAATAATCTTTTGCTTTCAAGAAAAATTGTCTATAGACGATTTATCAATCTATAGATTTATACATGTAACTGTATGTCTCTTCATTCTAAGGCTTCCATTCAGGTAGACCAACTCACTGATTTTTCTACATTGTTCTCAAAGTCAAACTTAATAAACATACAACTTTATATTGTAATCAAGTCGATTGTTCTCTAAATAAAGATCAGTTAGATAATTGACCAAAATGGAATTCGCCCAGATTCGAACTTGGTCAGCGAATTACTATACTCTTCATCAAGCAAAAACCTTTTTCTGGAGAAAACGGGTTATATCTTGGTGGATCGAATCCATGCCCGGCAATATCAATCAGATTGTCTGTGGAGATAAAGATGATAATTTTTACATAAGAAAAATCTCAAGATTGCAGGAAGAGAGGTAATTACACTGACAAGCAAAAATACTATACACACTTCGAATTTTAATAATTTAATATGATTTATTTAATTGTGGAAAGCTAATAGCACAATTCAGACGTTTTCAGCTTTGAGGGGGGCTCTAATTATCTTGTTGAAACCAAAATTCGCGTGATTATTATGCGAATGACCAAGATTACGAAGCATTTTAACTGAGGACAATTTAGGTGCTATTACGTTTTTTGACTTTTTTTTCAATTTAAACAATATTTCTGTCAAATATTCTTTTACAAAATCAATGAGGACCACATCAAGAGTTATAAAAACTCATAAAAGTTATTCAATTTCTATCATTATTTTCATGATTTACCGTAAGCTAATAGTTAATATGGTCGAAATTTTCTTTTTTCGATCAGCTTATCAAATAGGTGACCTAATTTCTATTAGTATCTTATTTTTCGATAGAATGGTTCGACTATTACCCTTTCCCTCATTGAAAATACTGGCTATCCGAAATCAATTAAATCTGAGTATTCACGTAATGAGACATTATTATTGAAAAATGACATAACTTTACCAATATCAATGTTTCAATCTGAAATTTTACAGATTATTAATCTACATAAAAAGTTCATCATATTGATGTATTGATTGTGTTATTAAGCTCAATAATTTCTTAATTATAGTCAAATTAGTCTTTTCCAAAAAGTGTGTATAGTATTTTTGTCTACCAGTGTAGTTGATCATTTACACCACCAACGATTAAATAAATATGTACTTTTCCTATTTTAGAGATGGTTTTACATATGCCGAATTACCGTTTTTCTTACCGTTCCATTAATAATTATCGGTGAGTAACTTTTACCTGATTTTCGAAAGGAATTACTATCAATTCTTGTTATATTATCTATCATGTCTGTAGTATGTTATCATTCACCTTATTGGGAATCTGATTCAATCAATACCCTGGTTAGGTTGAGGTTTTCATCACCAATGAAAATCGTTGCCAAGTTGGTCTACATATTGGCCTTTGGATTCAATATAACCATGAAAGACTTGGATGTATCCAAATCAACAGATAAAATCCTTCCGGACATGATTAATTTTGATTATAATGAACAATTTCAATGGAATTGGGTTTCATCATCAGCTGATAAACCAAAACTTTCAGAAGGTAAATAAGTGGAACTATTAAATGGTTTTGATTTGGATTGACAATATTTTCTTATTCTAATCTTAGAGACTGGTCATCTCAAGTATCAATATCGATTATCAGCTTCCAATGGACTTCCGATTCCATTTCTTTGGGTACTTGATTATTTCACAATAGATGGAGAAGAGTTTAGGTTTACACACTTCTATCAACAGGCTTCATGGTATTGTCACACTTTCTTATGGTCAGTTGGTCAATCAAATTGATTTGAGAAAGAGATTGTTGTGAAAAGTTTTTTAATCAATCCATCAATAATAAATAGGTTTCTCTTGGCTGTTGGTTATATCAAGTTGCCTTTTCTGTATCGTTATTGAATATGGTTCCTTAATGATGATGCTTACTGGATTATCTCTAATTACAACCAATATGATTTGGGCTTTACATAATAATCCAGTTCCATTGGAGATTCCATTTCAATCACCAAGTGGTAGTAGAGTGCAGTTCTTACACCCTGACTATTCATGGGCTTATTGGATAAATCTAACCAACGGTAATTATTATTATTAATATTTGAAAATCATTAAATCTCATTACACTGCTAAACTAAAAAAGTATATATTATTTTTAATATATGAAAAAATTGAATTTCGATAATCATTTGATGTTTATCGATAAATAATATTGCAATTATCTGTATATAATGGACTTTTTTCCAACAATTAGGATTATTTTGCTTGCTATTGGGGAGTTTTGTTTACATTATTGACATTAAATATCCTGATCTAACGGCTCAATTTTTCGGCATCGATATAATTCAAAACTATCAAGATTACTTTCGAGGTAGGGAAAGTTGATCTGAAATCGAATAATATTATTCAATTGTATGATGATTTTCATATTTTCAATTCCAGAAATAGATGAAGATAAAAAAAGACTACAAAGTGATGGGTCAAGCGTATCGACGGACAGCACATTGAAAATGAAGGTATGTCTTTATTTTAAAATTGTAATATAATTAAAAGTGATCAAGGATAATTCGATTAATTGTTTTTCTTTAATTGCAACTAGAATGGTGATTCGAATTATGTTGCCTTACGGAAAAAGGTCACCTCTGATAGACTTTCTCGGCTAAATCGATTGACTCTTCGTAATGGAGGAAATAAGAGTATCGATCGACCCGTTGCAGTTGGTAATCAATCGAAAAGTATCCAAGAGATCACCGAGCCTCATTATGTTGTACCCAAAACGATTACTGTACCTATTCAACCTCGAGTAGTCGGTGTGATACCTGGTGGATCTCGAGGAGTAGAAAAATTTTCATTATCAACTCAATAGTTGATATCAATTATCGTTTCAAGTCTAAACAAATTTTATTTGGAGAGTTATTATCGGCAAGAATATTTAATTTGGGAGAACACCAAAATCCTTTATATACAAAAATCTTAAATCAATTCTATGTCATCAATGTTCAAATGAGGTTTTAATCCATCGTATGTACTGAATTAGATGGAAAAAGATTGATTTTTTGAGATAACAGCCAACATGCGATAAAATTGAAAATCTAATTACCAGAAATTCCACCTGAACAAATATTAATGTGTTGGTGAAAAGGATATATTGTATTTACAATATATTATCTTTTAATCGCTGGAAATTAACCAATATACATATTGTGTATTTATTATATTCCCATTCACTATTTACCCGATTGACTTAAATCAATCTTTAAATGCGATTATTTCACAAACAAACTAACGGTTTAATTATTTCAAAATCTTGCCTAAATTAACTAAATCGTAAACAATTAAGTTTTTTCATCGAATGAAAAATTGAGCCATTTGATAAAAAATCAATTTTTAGAATCAAGGTTACAATATAACAACGGAATAGCAACAAATTAACCAATAATTTTTATTACTCAAAGATATGAAACACAATCAATATTAATGTTTACGATGATCAAGTAATAATTATCACAATTAAAGACAATTAAAAGAGTCCAATGTAAAGGACTAAGGAACAAATAACACTAGTGCTCAGTTGTGAAAAATTTCCCCCTAATTGTCAACAATTAAACATAACTCTATTAAGTTAATTAAGAAACACTTATAAATAGATAATATAAATAGTCACTTGACAAGTTGATTAATTGTAATTAACGTTTTCAATAGTAAATCAACTTCAGGTTTACCGGTTAAACTTTTCATTCACATTTCGAGTCTGTCTATTTGGGTTCATTCATGTTTCTGTTATTGAAGGGATCACATCACAAAGTTGTTATTGTTTATGTTTTAAATTGTATCTCTTTTTGTTAATTGTTTCTGTTTTAATTCAAACCTAATTACATTAACTATGGTTAAATAGAAAACAATCAGTGAATTAAATTGTTACCATAGAAGCGGCGAAAAAAGAAATGTTGATAATTAGTGTTTCTATTGATTAATTTTCCTGGTTGATCTTCACCTTAACCTTGTTTACTTTTTTTCTCCCTCTCTCAATGTTAAACACATTGACAATTTTTTCTTAATCTTTTCCACCATTAACCTAACATAGATTGTCCTTCAAATGTGTCCCGTTATCCTTTTGACCTTTATTTACTCTTTACTCTGTCTATTTATTCAAATAGTTACTTCCCTTTCCGTAAATTATGGAATCAATGAGGTTAGAATCAAAGAAGGTGAATCGACACTCATCAATTTCACTCTAACCGATAAAATTCATTCTACTTATGCTGATGGTCACCTTTACTATCAATTGAGAATCAGTTCACCTCGTGTTGCTGACCTTAAGACCGATGGGTCAATGAAAAGAATCACCTTGGATAAAGCTTATCTCATCCCAGATAAAAATGGCTACTTCAATTATTCATCGTCGGTCACAATAGTTGGTAAACTATTGGGACACACAAACCTTTTCCTTCAATACATTAATCCAAATGATACTCATTACACCAATGGATTAACAAGTGCTCTTAAAGATAATCCACCATGTGCTCAAAAAGATGATGAACATATTTCATCATCAGCTGAATCTTTAACCGTTAATCTAAATTCACTGGTTAATGGTGAAAATGTTGTTGACAAAACAAATCAATTATCTATTCTGGTCTCACTTAAACATAGTAAATTGGAAAATGTATTCACCCTTTCAGTCGTTTCCCTGGTTCTATTGAATTTCATCAACATGGGATGTGCTGTTGATCTGGTGGTCATTCAAAGTGTCCTTAAGAAGCCAATAGCACCTCTAATTGGTTTAATATCTCAATATGTGGTCATGCCTTTGGTAAGAGACAAAATCGATATTCAATCAATCAATCACTCACTCGCTCACCTTCTCATGGTGGAAATTACAAGTTAATAGAAACTCAGGGGGAGAGAAACAACTTTTTTTTACTTCTTATTGTTGAATTGAAATTCTTTTTTGCTGTGTTGTCACTTTTTTTTGTTCTTTTCTTCTTAAAATTTTGCCAACATTTGACTTCGTGTTACCGTTACTTGATTTTGAAAGATTCCGTTGCCGTTAAGTGGGTTTTCAGTAAGAATGAAAATCTCACGCACTACATAATAAGTTGGCCTCATTTTTTTTCTGAAAACTTTCAATTCTCTAAAGTTAAACTTGGTAACATGTTAATCTTGTAAGAATCAACTTGATATTTTCCATTCACCATCATTTTAATCAGTAAATTAGCTTAACCCCTTTTAACACAATTAACCAGCATCAAAATGATTCACATTCAATGTTGGTCAGTTGGTCCATTGTTCCAAGTGATTAATGTAATGATTAATTAATATTGATAAACGTTCCAAGTAAGAATGAATGAATTTCATTCTTAATTATCTTGACAAATTGACCATTAGGTCAACAGATTTAAAAGTTGTTTGATCAGGTCACATATACGAATGAGGTAATTTCTTAAATGATCAACTGATTATTACAATTAAGATTAACTTGTTTACCAGTTTACAATTTTTTCTTCTTCTCTTATATTGGCTTTGTGTTCCCTCTTCCTCTTAATTGTAAATAATTTCATCAACAATTTACTTGAACAAGATGATTAGTTGATTTTCAAGTTTAATTGTAAATTTTACCATAATTGTGGTGATTAGTTTTTTATTTTCTACTTCAATTATGATGATAATTAACTTTACTATTTTTAAATCATTAGCTTAACATTTACCAATTAATTTTTCCTCATTTTGTATAATTTACCATTATACCAACAATTAACATTAGTTAAATACTAATAATTAAAATTTAGAATAATTTAAATCCATTTCAATCAATTGATTTAAATAGTCTAGTAAATTGTTAATGATAAGTTTCACAAATCAAATATGATCAACAATCAACGTGTCTATCTTAATCAAAATCATTCAACAATAACAATTAAGACTGAATTAGAATAAGGAAACTCAATGTTAATCATTTTGTTTCACTTTTAATTTGATTACTGATTACAACGATATAATAAATGTACAAATAATTATTATATTATTAATAACAACCGCTAATTCATTGAGCAATTTATTATCATTATAGTGATTGTTGCTCAAGGGCAATCAATTGATTAACATCAATTAATGATCTAAATGAAATAGTTAACATTTATAAACGATAGATAAACTTGATTATCATGTTGTAAAGGTTAAAGTGAAAATGAGATTAAATCTAATTGAAGGTATTAAACAATTAATCGTAAACAGAAATGTATAAGTTGTATAAAATCTTATCGATACCAAACCATTAATACTTGGAAATTGATTACAATTAACCTTGTTTTCTTTTCTCTTCCAAACAATCAACTAATTGTATCAATATTTTCTATTAAATTTATATCTGTAGACGGCGTGGATAGTGGGCTATTTTTTGCTCTCCGGTGAAGCTTATTACTATTGGTTTGGTTTATTTGCCTTCGGATGTTCACCCGGTGGAAATGCCTCCAACATGTGGACCCTTCTCCTCGGTGGTAACCTCAACCTCAGCCTCACCATGACGTTCATCAGCACCTTCGCCGCCTTATGTAAGTATTTAACTAGGTCACTAGTCACCGGCGAGGTTTACAATTTAACCACAAAGTACTTTATTCATTAATTACATACAATTTACTTTAACTTTAATTCACAATCAACGAACAACTTGAGTTGAGTTAAGATTAAGTACTCATAAGATTTATGTTCACAAACTGTTTATTTGACTTGGTTGATTATCAATTCGATAATTGCAATCAGATTTTGATTTTTTTGCTCTTCTCTTTATTGTTGATATTTAATCAATTTTCCTGAATTTCGATTTCGATTACTGATTGGAAACTTTTCTCTTTTCTTTTCAATTTACAGTTATGATTCCTCTTTGGTTATTTACTTTGGGAATCTACGTTAATGGTCCAAGTACAATAAATGTCCCTTATATAAAAATCGTTCGGACATTGGCCGCAATGGCCTTTTTCCTAGGAATCGGTCTTCTTTTCCAAAAATATCTTCCCAAAGTTTCCAAGGTATATCATCACGATGATAACTCTAAATTGTTGCCTTTGAAAAACTACAATAATTACAATCAAAAGTTACAAATGTCAATTAATCAAGAGTGAAGTTAATTCCAACTTTAAATTGAATCGATTGATTGATGATTAAACGGAAACCTGATCAAGTTTTCCAGATTATCTCCTCACTTACAGTTATTTAATTACTGAGGAAATATTGTAACTTTTGATTACCTTAATTTGTTGATACGTTGATTACGTTTTCCATAATGTTTCATGTTGATTAATCAATTTATACAAATTTCCATTTCCTTTTAGATCTGTAAACGGATATTGGCTCCTGTATCTACAGCAATGATCATATTCATAGTCATATTCAGCACTTACGTTTACTGGTCTATGGTTAAACTATTAACTTGGCGTATCTTAATCTCAGCGGGTCTCAATGTTTGGGTCGGTTTTCTTATTGGATTTGTATTTGCAGTTATCTTTAGCTTTGAAAAAGCTGACCAAATAGCCATTGCCATTGAAACTGGAGTCCAAAATACAGGAATATCCATCATGCTGATACGTTTAGCACTTAAACCACCCGAAAGCGATTTAGCAACACTACTACCCGTCGCGGCTTCACTAATGACACCGATTCCATTGATGTTTCTCTGGATAATTAAACGATGTTGCAATTGTAAAGGATCAAAAAATGTCATTTACAGTCCACCCGAAGATGAAATTATCCATAAGCATCTTCGTACACCCCAATCAGTAAATGGCTTTAATGCCGTTAAAAGTTTTTAACCAATTGTTAACAATTAAAAGATATATAATTATTAATATTAAGTTAATTTAGTTTAAAAAAAACCTACAGATTAAAAACAAAGAAAGTAATTTAATTATTTAGTAAGATTTTAAATCTCTTTGTAATTTGTAATTTACTTTACTAATCTATCAACTGGTTAGTTGATCATTCAAACAATCAACACAACAATTTTAAAAGTGATTCAATCAACATTTATTTGAAAAATTCGCAAAATTGATAAATTGATTGCTGATTATTAATTTACGATTTTATCACCGAAAGTGATTAATTATGAAAGTTTACAATTAGGATCGTTTATTGTTATGAATACATATCGTTAATTACAGTATTAAGGTGTATGAATTGTGAGAAAATCAATATTTTCCTGGTTGACAATTATTATTATTAATGATATTTTCTCTGGATGTTATCTCATTCCTAGAATTATTAAAATCCATTCGATTTGATAAATGTCGTAATGTTGATGCTCGAGTTCCGTAAATTCCAGCATACGAATTGCTATTAACATTATTATTGTTGTTGATGGTGTTGTTGTTATGATTATTATTGGATTTGAACTGTGGATGATAATTGGACGATGAGGTTGAAGATGAAGAGGAAGAGGATCCGGAAGATGATGATAACAATGGTGTCACATGACTATTACCTGAGGTATTTATATGATTATTATTATTATTATTATTCCCATTGCCCATGTAAAGGCCATCATGAGTTATCACTGTATGTTGAAAAGTATTGGCCAGTGAATGACCTAAGCCAAGGTTATTATTATTACTATTGTTGGTGTTGGTGTTGGTGTTGATGGTGTTATATGAGTTTGGTTGGTGTTGTTGGGGAAGATGTGGTAGGAGATGAGGCGGTAATTGTGGTGGTGGAGGTGGATGATGTTGGAGATGTACTGATTGTGGATTGGTGTTGATAATATTAACTGGTTGATGGGCACTATTGATACTTGAATAGCCTGTTGTATTTGATTGATGGGTTGAACTTGAACTACTTCCGGAATTTGAATGTGAACTTCCGCTTAGAGGGAAACCCATAATAGTTTTACTGCTCATCTTAACCTCAGGTTCATCATAATGATCCTCGTTCGTATTGCAAACTGAAAAGTTTTATTAATCAATAAATCAAAGATCAATAAAGAATCAAATTTAATTGTCTTATTACTATTGTTGTTATTGTTGAAAATTCTGACATTTTTCTTGGTAACTTTTCCTCTTTCAGACATTTCCTTTCGAGATATAATAATAAACTCATTGTAACAATAAAAATCTAATTCTAAAATATCTTCTTCTCCTTCTTTATCATCAACGGAAATACTATGGATCATATTATATATTTTTTTCTGTTATTCTTATTACAATATGAACTTAGACATTTCCTCTATTCTTTCAGAGAATTGAATCTCTCAAAACTTTATTCTTCTTCCATTTCATTGAATTTGGTTGAGAAAATGAAGGAAAATGTATTGTCTCGGATATTAATCATGGTAATTACGATAATGATTATCGATACTCACCTTTATCAATATCATCAATTGTGTCTCTTAAATTTTTACTCTTCCTTGAATCAAATATAAATTCATATATTAAACCAGCCAACATTGATCCAGTTATTGGTGCAATCCAGTAAACCTAATGAATCAATGAGTATATTCAAATTTTATGATTAATGAATTGAAGACTCGATGTTCTGAGAGGTGAATTCTGAATTACTATCATGACAGGATCGCACTTACCCAATGATGTCGCCATTTATTCATAACGAAAGCGGGTCCAAGTGCTCGAGCGGGATTGAATGAAGCTCCACTGGCAGGTAGCTGGAAATGAGAAGTTGAATAAAAAGTTGAAATGAATATAAACCTGAATAATTCATTTGCATGAGAAACAATCATCTGGTCTAATTGTTTGAATAATTAATCACCATTTTTCACCTTAACCGTTTACTTTATTTAAATGATAAATCACTAACTACATTTTCATCATTCTAATCATTTATCATGGAAATTTATTCTGATGATTGATTCTGATTCCTTTGAATCCTTTATACTAAACACTCAACCATGATAGTTACATGAGTAATAATACAAATTCTGCAAGTGAATAAATTAATTCAATTGGAAAAGTTTTCATCTTTTCATTAATAAGGATGAAGATGGAAAATTGAACAACAAGTTGATTCTAATGTAATGAGTTATATCTGATGTCATTTTCGCGGTTAATTTACATATTAATTTTTCCACTGAATAACAATTGATGATTTACAGGGAGAAAACCAATGAACATTTATGATAATATGTATATGAATTAATTACGATCATAAAAATGAGCATTTTATCAAAGAGAAAAAACAAAAAGAAAAGTTCTAACCATGAAACTCTGATTCATTTTCGAAAGATAGTGATTAACATGTAAACAAATCTATTCCATTGGATTAGAGATAATGAAAATACTATTCAAGAATTAATTTCCATGATATGATAATATCACTGAACTTTTTTGCCATTGGATTTTCTATCATTGGGACTCAAATGATCATGATAATGAATACAGATCAACTTTGATAAGACACGAATATCATAATATCATAATGTATAATATGGTTACTCAGGATTCTGTGTCCATCTCTCTGAATTTTTGTTTTCTTTTACGTGGTCACTTTTTTTCAATCTATTTACTGGTGAGATTTTATATCTACAGAGTCTTATCATTGTGGATACATGGTGAAGATAAGTATAACCTTTAACTGAACTTTATGTTTACTGTTACTATTACACAATCATCATCATGTTCAAAGTGACCATGTTATTGACCTTAGAGAGAGAAGAAGAAAAAAAAATTGGTCAACCTGAATTTCATTAGAATTTTCTTCTTTTCTTTTTCTTCTTTATTTTTCCATGTATTTTCATGTTACCATCAGAATTTGTGAAACTTTTAAACTAAGAAATTGTGAAAACATTTAAATCTTTTGATTCACTTGAGAAAAAAAAAGTTTCACAAAAAAATTGGAAACTCAAAGATAATTCAATTGTTCGGAATTCTGATTGAATTATTATTACATTTCCAATTCCAATGATAACTTTAGATACGGACAACAAGAAAAAGTCAATAACAATTGACTCGATTCACTATTAATCCCTAGGTTATAATAATCATCGCAATTATTATCATCATTATCTTGATCGTTAATTGTCCAGACTATTTTTAGCTTCACTGACCACAACAAGTTTATTTGGATAAGCTTAATTGTTGTAACAATTTGACAATAACATAAATATTATCATGGAAAGAACAAAAATATCAACTACAATTATGATATAACCTTTGATTGTGATTATCCTTTAAATTAGCTGACGATCACAATTAATGATTATGTTACATTGAAAGCTAATGAACGATGAAATATTATACCTTAAAGGTTTTTATTGTTTTCTAACAATTAATATTAGTTATCTCATCTAAATGACAAGATGATTCAATGAACAACAGGGAGAAACTGAATTTCATTCAGGATAAATAGATCATCATGAACCCTGAACACTGGCAAAGTATTAATATATCAAGGGAGCAAAAAAGTTACTACGATAATATTAAAGCTTACTAAGCATTCTGACAGGTGATTATTTTGCAATAATGATAATAATCTAAGGCTTAATTTAAGTATAACAATTAATGATCATGAAGTTAATCACAATGTTTCATATGATATAATTAATTGGCTTCTTTTATCGTATAATAATTATCGTTGCTTTGTTTGATCGTATTGAGATTAATTCATTTTTTTCAACTTCCACTTTGTTTTATCATATTTATATTATTCACAAAACTTTATCACGAACTTGAACTGTTCAAGAAATCGGGTAACTCACCCCTGCTAATGAACAGACCATGTAAGCCGATCCGATGGTAATTGAATCATTTCCCATGGATTTCCTGTTGATGTCCAATGTTGCGAAAATTGTGAACACAATCAGAAAGGTAAGGACAAATTCGACGCCAAAAATTTGACCTGCGCTAAGCGACTCGTGAGCTAGAGAGATGCCGAGAGCGCCTTGATGACCAGGAATTGAGACTCTATTATAGACAAGATCGAGGTTCAATTAGTAAATTAGATTCATGTACAGGGAAATGTTTGGAAAATCAAACAAAACAAACAATTTTCATTAGGCATGATTGAAAATCACCAAATGGCCAAGTGACCATTTCCACAGGATCAATTTACAGAATTAGTTTCAAGTTTTACATGATATATACACAGAATACTATCGATACTCAATATCGTTGCTATTATCTCAATGGATAATCAATTCTCATTTTCTTGAATGTAAAGGTAGATATTCAAATTTTCCGCAATTTTTGTCCGACTATTGCTACTAATACATATCATCTTTATTTCTCTCTTTTATCATCTTCGACTGCAAAAGAAACTACTGGAAATTCAGTCTGAATAGATCTGAATGGAACCAACATGATTTTTACGGTTAGAAATGACAAAAGTAAAGCTTGATCTGAGAAAAGTGAATATCATTTTGAGTGAAAGAGAGACAGATAATATTAACATATTGTATCCATGTTCAAATGTGAATACAATGTTAATTTTCCAGGATTTTCAGGAATGACCAATGGTCAAGAGTATGATCAATAGAAATAAATGTCTAATAGTTGACTTGCTGCAACAAAAGTTTCATCTAAAGGGAAATGTTTCTTATCCTAATCTTTCCATGGACAATCAATCAAACATTGAATATATTACAGTGTAAATGAACAGAATATGAGGCAAAGATGCATGGAAGATGAATGTTCATGGGAAGAAAAAAAATTCTTGACAGAAATCAAGAGAATGAGAACAAAAAGAAGCCTAATCTGTGACTTTTTCTCTTTGGAATTTTTTTATGCTACAGAACTTTTTGCAATTCAGGATTGGACATGTCAGAGTATTCGAATAAGGAAACACGAGAGATATGAGTGGGTGGTAATGAGCATTTTCCTTGTTCGGCTAATAGAATCCTGGAATTAGGATATTATCAGAATTAATGGAAACACTGGTTGAGGTGAAAAAATTAAGATCTAAAGATTAGAACATCCATTTCACCTTCTATTGAGCAATGAGATTTTCGAGAAAACTTTATTCGAGAATAAACTTTTTTCTTCTCTTATAGTTGTCAATCATGAAGCATATAACTCGAGGAGAAAATGATAATTAGAACCAGAAATGAAAGTAATTGTCGAACAAGTTGTAATTTAACTGAATCAAAGTAATCACCATATATAACTCACAGCTAAAAGGGAAATGATGATTTAGTAAATGTTCAGAACTTTTTGATTTCTTTTTCCATCAAACTAAATCAATGGTAAAATTAATGACGATCGATTAAAATCAAGCTGATTACGTGTGGGAACATTAATTGTATCTCTTGTATAATTAAACTAATTTAGTTTGGTTACATGCTTATGAATAAAATGATAATCTTAATTATCACCATTGTCAAAATGATTTTATTACATTAATAATATCATCATCGTCATTTAATCAACTGAGGTAAAAAAAAAGCAATTCTGGTTAACTTAATCATTTTAATGGCTCTAATGATAATATAATATAATAATTAATTAACAATGTATCCATCCAGCATTGATTTCAATCTTGGATTAATTAATTAACCAGGGAAATAGAGGAAGCGGAAAAAAATTTCAGTTGAATCTACATGAATTTTCATCATGAACAAACATTTTTTCATGGTGAATATATATTAATACCACCATGGAGGAAAAACATAATCATAATCATCACCATGATATTAATACATAGGTAGAGATTTTTTCGTATTTGAATGGGGAAAAATAAGTTCTAAGAAACTAAATTTGTGACAAATTAAAGGTAAACAAACAATTTGCCTCAAGGCAATTTGATATAATTCATGATAATGAGACTGATATTACAACTATTTAACTGAGCTAATTTTTATCAATTTATATTCACCAAAATCTGATTCTGAACCTTGAAGGGATATAACTGAACATGGAATCAACGATTAAATATCCTGGTTGTTGCTACAATCAAACTGATAATTTACCGATAATTAGTCTAATCATGATACGATTAGTTTAATCATTATTCACTCGAAAATTAATTCCAAACAAAATCAATTGATTCATTTAGAAATTATTTGAGTTAATACTTTTTTTCTGTGTATTGAAAGTGTTAACCTGTTGTATTCACAGAGTTGGATTAATCATGTTTATCAGGATCATGAATCTCTCAGAACTTTTTCCTTACCTTGTTTAGGCTCTCATGAGATAATTTTAAACCATGTTACCTGATGAATGCAAATAATGATTATCATCATGAAAAAATCAATGTAAACATTTTTTGTATTCAGGTAAATACAATAAATGTTTTTTCTTGCACCTGAATCTTGATGATTAGCTTGTGAATGAACAATTCATGATGAGAAATCTGATTTCCAAGTAAATTAAATTCTAATTCAATTGATAACCATGAAAACATTGAAGTAAATTTCATATTATTATAAAGAATGGAACTCAATGATTCGAGGAAAAAAGATAAATGAAAAAAGATCAGAGACAGAATTGGGAAAAAAAGTTCTAATGAACATCAGAGTCAATCTTTTCATCGTTCATCTCTCCTGAACTGAATTCTATCTGAATAAAAAGAAAGAAAAAATAGTTTCTTCAAGTTTCTCTCTAGAGGTTATCATTATCAAATAACAAGAACACTCATCAGAAGTTATCTGTCAGTTGGCTCTCTTATTCATCTTCACGTTTAGTCTCAGAACTTTTTTCATACCTATTGAAAGATCTTCCCTCTGGATGATGAAGACACTGGAGGTAAAAAAAAGGCATATAACTTAAAGGAAAACAACCAACTTGGATATTAAATATGTCGGTAAAAAAATCAGAAAAAATCTCCTGCATGTAATCACATTCACCTGAAGATATATAATGGAAGTGTAGCTTGATCTAAGTTCTGAGCTGAATATTTCGCTTCCCTGTTTAGGATAAACGTGCTCTTAGACTTTCATGATAGCATTGGCTAGGAGAGAAAAGTTATTATTATTATTATTCAGAAAATTATCTAACCAGAACTTTTTATGTGATACTTAGAAAGTTCATTCCATTGAGTGTCTTCACTTATTTCCCATCGCTTTTTTTGCTACTTTCCCTCTTTAATTTTCATTCTTCATGTCATTGAATTGGAACAACTTTCCATTGTGTCAACGAAACTTAGTTCAATGGCCCATGGAAGTTTTCATTCCAATTCATTGATAACTTTTTAAGTTCAATTTGTTACCATCTTAGGAGTGAGTTCTATGAGATCTACACACCAAATGAACTTTTTCCTACCTTTATCCAGCCTAATCTACAACAGTACATTGAATTAATTCAATAAGAATTTATCTCTCTCTCTCTCTCTCTCTCTCTCTCTCTCTCTCTCTCTCTCTCTCTCTCTCTCTCTCTCTCTCTCTCTCTCTCTCTCATCTATCTGCATGAATGCATATCTACATCAACTTCCGTTATCATACATATACGATAACTCTAACAATATGTAATCCTAGTAAATTCTTAGAAAAAAAGCAAAACATATTCAGTTTCAATTCTTTCTCATCTTCATCATTCTGCATAAATATAAGGTGAGATTGAATTTTCTTCTCTCCTAATGTAATATATATTCAATGTCTTCCTACTTGTTCACTTCCTTTTCCTCCATCCACTTGGGTGCAAGTGAAAAAAAAAGTATATTCTCAACTGGTGAAAATTCAGAGAGATAAATTTCCTCTTGTTCATCCCATTTGAATATTCATTCAATATGTTCATGCATTATTATTATCATGATTATCATGTACAGTATTCAGTGAAACAACACAAAATGCTAATAAATAACTCAGCATATTGAAATTCACAAAGATAAACATTTATATTGAACAGTTTAACTTTCTTTGTTGTTATTATAATATCAATGTGAATATGCATCAAGCATGATAAATACTCAGAATAGTATCCAGAATAAATGTTCAACATTATCTCATGAGAATGAGACTCAATCAATCTAATCTTTATCCATGGATAAGCTTAACCTTAAAATGAACCAAATTCACTTACTAATCTGAATAGCTTTTCAAGGTTATCCAACATCACCTTTCAACTTTAACCCTTGAACATGAGTAAATTTAAATCACAAGGAAATGAAACTTTTTTATATGAATGAATTTACATCAAGTGACTATTTGAATTCAATGTAATCCTCATTCAGAAAATGATTCAAGCTTAACTTTTAAAAGCAAACTCAATCTACAGTTTAACCTGAGTTCAGAGGAAAGATACAAATGTAAATACATTTCGAGTCTCGAATTTTTTTTTTCAGAATAAAAATAAGTCATTAGAACTTTTTTTCTCTAAAAAATATTTTGATTCTTTCCATTTTTATTGCTTCGTTTTTATCATCTTACTTTACAAAATTGAGAATTCATGATTATCTTATAATACTATTGAGATTTAAATGTGTTATCATGTTGGCATGTTGATCATTTTTGACATTTTGTCAACACTTTAAATGAACACAAGATTTATTCAGAATCTTCAGTGATTCAGAATTTTAAATATTAAATAATCTTCATAGTACTTTTAGATAAAGTTTTTCTCCATTTCATCAGTTTGTTCACCATTCATCAAATCATGATACATGTATTCAGAGATTGAACTTTCAACTATGAAAAGTTTACGAAAATTAAATTGTAAGGTCTAATTAATTCACGGGGATGAGGTACAGGCACCCTTACAAAAATGCACCGAAATGATCGAACTGCAATCCTAGCAATTAGTGAGAGGGTTTAAAGTAAATTACCCTAATATCCCTCTTAGCTAATTAGCAAGAGCAATTGAGTAACGATTTAGTTAATTAGGAAATTGTTTATTGAAGTAAGTAACACTTTGAGATTTATAACATGGAAACGGAAGTTGAGAGATTGGGAAGAGTTAACTTGAGTAAGTTAAAGGTTAGACATTAACATAACCTGATTGAGATTAATACAAAGATGAGTAGTAACAACTATTTTCAACTGATGTGGAAAAGAAATAGCATAGGTATTTATGCAGGTAAAGAAAGAGATGATTGGTTACAGAGATTAAGCGGGATAAACAAATATAATTGATTGTTGATGGAGAAATAATTAAGGGAAAAGAAGCCGATCGAAGCGTTTCCTTACAGAGCCCCGTTCAAAGCGTCGATTATGACCTTTAAATAGGCTTAACGACGTTCGTAAGCGTAGAAAGGCTTCTGATATGCTTATAAGGTAACGGTCGTTTATGATCAGGTTCTCCATCAATGAAATCTTCAGGATAAAATTTTTGTTCAATTTTCTGAGATTCTTGTACTTTTCTTGGGAGTTTTGGATTTGTTTTAAGAGCATCAGGCCAATCGGTAATTTGTTTAAGAACATCTTTTAAAAGTCCACCCATATTGAAATTAAGAGGCCAATTGTATCCTCGATAACCAGTTTTAGTAAAACGAGGTTTGGTTTTGTATAATTCAATTAATGTTGCTTCAATTCGAGGCATATCGATTAAATAGAGCCAAAGGGTAAAAGCTGCATCGATAATCGGGGTGGAGTTTTCTTGAAAGATTTTCCAAATAAAACGAAGGCACAATATTTTAGGCCAAGAGCTTCTTTTGTTTTAACTCGACAATTATAATAAAGAATGTCAACGATTCGAGGTAATAAATAATAATGATCACGTGGAGTTAAGTAGAGATCAGAAAGATCGGCAATGTGACCACAGAGAATGATTCGATCATATTTCCTTAGAACTTTTAAAACTTCATCTCGAACTTTTACAAATAACGGTGCGAATCGAACATCTTCGTATTTTAAGCCATGAAAAGCTGTTTGCATATCCCAATTAGCTGCTGCTGGATGACGAATGAATGAGTTGTAGATAATATTATTGCACTGGTCGACAATCGAAATCCATACTGGAACATTTTTAAAACTTCCATCCTTCATTACAATAGTTTGTTTCTCAATATCAATTGCACAAACTTTGAAACCATAATATTTGATTTTTCCAACTGCAGAAGCAATTTGCTTCGAGAAATGTTCAGGAGGAATCATTAGTGGTAATGAAGGGATTGATTTAGCTAATATAACATTTTTATAAAGCTTTTGTCTCCTTTGATTTTTTTGTTTGTTAAATGCTTTTGAATTTTTTCGTCGATATAATAATCGGGATTTACGGCGTTTAACAAGTTCAGCTTCAGTTTCAGGAGTATGAGCTGGAGTGATTTGAGTGATCGGCTGATACTTTGTGGCTGGACTGAAGTTGAAAATGATATCATCTGAATTTGGTGATTGTTGAGATGAACATGGAGAAGGAGATGGTTGAGATGATGAAGTTGAAGGAACAGCTGATGAAGTAGATTCTTGAGATGATGAGAGGCTTAACGAAGGAATAGATCGGCGGGTTCGAGGATCTGAAGGAGTTGGATCGGGAGTTGACTTTGGAGTTGAAGGAACTGAATCAGGAATTCGTTCAATAATTGTCGTGAGATTTTCACTTGAAATCTTTAATTGTTGTTGTGGAGGAGGTTCATTCCAATCAACACAATCTTCTTCCCTTGGACGTTGGAAGGTAAAAGGCTTGGGAGGTGGTATTACGGGAGTTAATTCACCTCGTTTTCGAGCATTTTTATTGGCTCGACGACGTTGATTAGCTTGAGATTTTAATGCTCTTGATGCTTCAATTATATCCCATGGTATCTCTGGTTCATGAATTGGTGATGCGGAATGAGATGAATTAATTTGTTTAATTGTTTCAGTTTCTTTGGGAGTTTGTTGTTTATCTGATGAAGGAGTAATAACAGGTAAAGGTGAACCTAATTTTTCTAATAATAATTCAAATGAAGTCGGCTGAATGAAAAGATCTGCTGCTGAAATTGGTTCTTTAATTGTTGAGGTTGTATTTGTAGTTGTAGTTGAAGATGAAGGAGTTGGTGAAATTGATTGTTGATTAATTGTTAATTGTTCTACTTGTTTTTGAATTTTAGTTTTAGATTTTCTTTGAAGATATTCGGCAGGAGTTAATTTCTTTTTCGATGGAATATTTGATTCGGTATCAGATGAGCGTTTAGATGATGATGATGAATCTGATAATGTTGATTGTTCAGGATCACTGAATAAATTTCTCAATGATGAATTTGCTTGCTCTTTAAAAGCAGCTTGAATATCTTCTTCGGTGAAATTTTCTTGACCAATTTGATCGATGAAATATAAATCGCTCGGATTTTCATTAATTGTTTCATCGTCAAGAAGAAAAGTATCGGCCACATTGGAACAATCGAATTTAAATTTGTTACTTGATTGTTTACAATTTTTACAATGGTTACTAATTGTAACGTAATCACCATTTTCTTTACAATTTGAATATATACAATTTACTTTATAACTGGTGATTAATTGTCGTTCGTCTTCGGCTAAAGGCTCGAATTTGGAGAATCCATTATCTCCGCAAATATTAAATTGACATAAAAATTGCTTATTTCCCATTTTTTCTTCATTAATATTCTTGGTAAGAGGTTGATTTTTAATTGCTTGAGAAAGAATATGAAGAAAACGAGCACAGGTACGACAATAGAAGAAGGTACAGTCCATACATTTCATCGGAACTCGTGCTATTTGATCACATAAAATACAAATGTAAGATCGTTGATCACCACTGACCTTATCCACTGTAAATCCGGGTTGAACTGATACCTTATCGAATGAAACTGAGAATTGACGTTCAGTTATTTCACCGTAAACTTTTAGAACTTTTAATTTGATGAATTTCTTGAATTGTTCACCATCCAACTCCTTTATAAATTCATTACCTCCAATATTTTCATTACCTTCATCAGTTTCCATTTCTGATGACAACTGCTTATCCATTTTATCCATTTAAATTTATCCAAAATTTAACAGCACGAATCCAACCAATGTCACCAAGGGTTCACAGGTAATTAACACTTGCACTTTATTTGTGGTTGACAATTAAAAGATTGGATTGAGGAAAAGTTAATTGTTGTATAAAGTAAATTACCCTAATTTAACAATTAACTGGGATAGGATAAGAGTTAACAAAGTAGTTTGAAGTAAATTACCCCAATATCTACTTTGACTTTGAGCGAAGGTTATTGTTGGGAAAGGAATGGAAAAGGAAAAATTTTACAATTTAATCTTATTGTTGATTATTGTTGAGATTTTGTTGAAACAATTAACTAATTGTTGCATTTTCTTCAAGAAAATGAAGGAAGATTGAAGAGAAATCAAATCAAAAATTAACACGCATCACTTTAAGACAACGTGCTGACCAGGGTAATTTACTTTGGTCACACTTTCTAATTAAACTAATTTAAATTGAATTAACTTTGTTTAAGTTAAGGTAGTTTAGAGTAACTTACCCTAATATCTACCTTTAACTTACTAAATTAAACGAAAAAATAATTAATTAATTGTTGATTTGATTGAAGAAACAAAGAGAAAGTGAAAACATGTTGACACTTTGAAGAAATTAACATTTTTAACTCTTCTTCCTTAAAGAGAATAGAAAATGGACATTGTCTTTTTAGACAGAGAAATAGACAGAGAAAAGAAGGAGAAAGGGAGAAAATAGAATAGAATTTTCTTTTGGAGGAAACGGAAAGAGAAAAGACAGAGAAAGAGAACTTGTTGTTTGTGCAAGCGTCTGTTGGTTAATTGAAGAGTCAAGGGTAATTTACTTTTGTCTCTTCTCTTAATTAATTAATTTAATTAATTAGTTAATTAATTTTTTAAATTGTTAATTTATATCAATTTTGATATTTAAAATGTGCTTAATCTGATGGTGTTTAAATCATGAAAATCGACTGAATAGTTTTTTCAGAATCTCTGTGAGAAATTTTCAATTGGAACCTCGTTCACATATGCATCAGAAGGTAAGTTGAAATTTGTAATTTCTTTTGTTTCAATTGTTTAATTTTGATCAATTTGATTAACTTAATAAGGGTAATTTACTTTTGTGAGTTAATCAATTGATTGTTTCCCATTAATTTAGTTGATTAATCAATCAGAATTTGGTGTTTGTAATTTCGGTTCAGGGTAATTTACTTTGACCGTTTACAATACTAAGCTTTTTCTTTTCTTCTATTTTAAAGGTAATTGTTTTAATTACGAGGAACTAATTGATTAATTAGAGAAGGAGAATCGACAGAAAAAGGTAATTAATGTATTTAGATTAATTCGAAATCTTAATTTAAAATTGAATATGAATTAAATGCTTTCTTTGTTTCTTTTTGTTTTCATGTTGGTGACGAATTTTTCTTATCGTGGGAACCAAAATGGAGGAAAGTAAAAGATAAGTTGATCTTTTTAATTTTAAATTGACCAAATGGTCAGAATCTCTTGTCTCTATTGTTTCAATTGAATTTAAATTGCTCTCAGAAATTTGATCTGTTTAAACTTGTGATCATTGATCGAAATCGTTAACTTGTTTACTAGGGTAATTTACTTTGGTAAACAAGATTCTTCTAATTAAAGAAAGAGAGGGAGAGAGATAATCAATTGATTAATAAATATTAAGAATGAGAGAACGAAAGAGAGAAGATAGATTTAGATTAGATAGCGAAATTGTTAAATGTATCAATATTACTGGACACAAGGACCAGGGTAATTTACTTTGGATACTTGTGGTCAATTTGATTAGTTAAAACAATTGATTTGTTTTAATTAAAATCTTAATCTCAGCGAAGATTAGCTCGAGACTATCATCTGAAAGATGAATTTCTTTCTAATTAAAATCGAATCAATGATCCAAGTGTTACTTAAATCAAATTTTCCTAATTTTCTTTTTAATTATCATTTAAATTAATTAATTTTTCTATTTTGTTTCGTTAAAGGGAATTATCTCAATGGATCTGATTGATTATCAATGGCGAAGTTTTGATTTATTCCACCAAAGGAGGAGAAAGAAAAACAACAAATCAAGGGATTGGTAAAAGGTTTTTTGAATCAATTAATTGATTCATTGAAATTTAAATTAATCAGTCAGGTATCAGGGTAATTTACTCTGAACTGAATTAACTTTAAATTTTTGCGAATGATTGATCAAAGGGTAATTTACTTTTTTGATCAAATCTAATTTGTGACCACTGCTATCTGAACATTGATAATTAGGGTAATTTACTTTGGTTATCAATGGAATGAAAGGGAATATCTATCTTTTAATTATGAGAGGGGAAAGTGAGATTGAATGAAAGCAGAAATTAAAATTTTAATTTCTGATGATTAGAAAGAAGAAATGTTTGATACTGATAGGAAGTTCACTTAAGTTAATTGTGACAATTAATTGAACAATTAACTTATTCTGTGTTTTCTGATGTTGTCAAAACATCAGCTGATTGATCAGTTAAATCAGTTATCTCAGATCTTTCACCTGCTAGTTTTAAATTTTCATAATTAACTTTAAATGCTGGACCTTTTGGTCCCACAATTAAGGCCGCAGAATCATAAGTTTCAATAACAATATAATCTCCTTTGTAAGGAGCAGTTAATTTCTTTCCTCTTAATTTGTTCTGAATTTTAACAGAAACTTTAACTCTGTCACCTACTTTAAATGGTAAAGGTTGAGGTTCAATTAAATCAAGTCGATTCTGTTGATTAGCGATCATTCTCTGATAATGATCATTTCTTAATTGTTGAAGTTCCTCATGATTTGATTGCGTAGGCTGAATTTCTAATTCATTGAGTAGCGGAGTGTTTGGTAATTTTCCAAACAACAGATAATAAGGAGAAGTTTGTAAATTTTCTGAATGAGCAGAATTGTAACTTAGAACATGTTCAGTTATCCACTTGTCCCAATCTTTTGGTATAACTGTAAACATGTTGATACGGTTTCCCAAAATACCGTTTAACCTTTCGATCAATCCGTTCGATTGAGGTCGATAAGGAGTTGTAAATTGTAATTTAATTTTTTGTTGCTCACAAAATTCTTTAAATCCATTTGATCTAAAACAGGGTCCATTATCCACTTGAATAACTTTAGGATGCCCGATAAATTGAATAATATATTTAACAAACTTAATTGCTTCGTTCTCCTTTTGATTCCTGTAAGGTTGAGCGAATACATATTTAGTGAAATAGTCGACAGCTGTGAATAAATATTCATTTCTTTGAGATGACGGATGAAATTTTCCGACGATGTCGATTTGTAATCGTTCTAATGGTTGAGTTGGAATCGGCATTTGATGAGGTCGATGATTGTTTGTTGTGGGATGTTTAAAAGATAAACAAGTATCGCAATTAGCAATTTTCGATTTTAACCATTCGTCCATTTGAGGAAACCAGAATAGTTCTTTCATTCGTTTCGAAGTAGATTTATACCCAAAATGACCTCCGATTGATTCCGTGTGCAAAGCACTAAAAACTTTTTCTTGTAGAGAAGCAGGAAGAACAATTGCCAAATTGTTATTAGTTAATTTTCTTTGAAGAAGCCCATGCTTCATGACAAAATGCTTGGTTAGATAACCTTTTGATAGCTGTCGAATTGTTTGTTTGACATAATTGTCTTTCGATTGATGCTTTTTAATTTCGCTCGAATCGTTAAAATCATCATCAACTTTGAATTTTTGATCACCAGTTGCGATAAATTTAGAAACTAATTTATCGTCAATAATCTCAGGTTGTCCCATTTTCTCTCAATTTCTTCCATAATTGTTTCGAAAATAAAATCCATTGATGTTTATTTTCATCCTTAATCATTTCAATGTCGTCACAATCGAAATTTTTGATTAATGAATCATCCCTATCCATCCAGTTAGAATTATGAATTAAATTGTGAGGAGATTGATGACAATCGTTGTACATCACTTGACAATTTTCCTCAAAAGCAAATAATAGATATTTGTAATAGTCTTCTTCATTTATTTCACCGATTTTCTTATGGCGCCATTCACTTGAACGTGAGAAGCAATCAGCTGGATGAGTATCTCCTTTACTATACTCGATCTTGTAGTCGTATTGTGACATTAGTGAGGCCCATCGGTGCAATCGTGCACATTTAAAATTAATTTTCGGTAAAGCACAAAGTGCACAATGATCGGAAACGATCGTGAAACTTTTTCCACTTAGATAATGAGAATATTTATTAACTGCAACGATAACGGCCAAACACTCTTTCTCCGTTATCGTATAAGCCAGTTGATATTTTGCAAGTTTCTGTCCAAAATAAGAAACTGCTCTCCATTTATTGTTTTCTAATTGAAGGAGAATCCCGCCAACAGCAATAGATGAAGCATCAACCATCAATTTATGTTGAGCTTCAGGTTTGAATTGAGAAAGTAAACAATCTTTTATCAATGAATCTTTGATGTGCTGCCAAGCCTTTTGATGATGTTTATCCCAATTAAATTTACCTTTGTTCTTCTTAGAACATAACTCGAACAGAATCGAAGCAACAGTTGAGTAATTAGGGATAAATTTCGATAGATAATTGAAAAGTCCCAGTTGACTTTGAAGTCCCTTGACATTTTTGGGAGGTTGAAATTCCTTAAGGCGCTGGATTTTCTCAGGATCCGGGCGAACTGAATTTCCGCTGATAATATGACCTAAGAATTTTACTTCTTTATGTCCCCATTTACACTTATCAGGCTGAACTTTTAAACCAATATCTTTTATTCGGGAAAAAACGGAATTAGCATTTGCGATTAATTCATCAAACGTTTTTCCAAAAATGACGATGTCATCAATATATGCTAAACAAGCTTTGTAGAAGATTGCAAAGACAGAATTTACGAATTGTTGAAAGTAGGCAGGGAATCAGCTAATCCATGGGTAATCTCACATATTGAAATTTACCCATTTCGGTAACAAGAGCGACTTTTCTCTTTCGGAAGGATTTAATTGATTTGATGAAACTTGAGCAAAATCGATGGTGATGAAATATTCATAGCCTGCCAAAGCTTGAATATGATCATCAATGTTGGGCATTGGATAGCTTCTTGTTTTCATGATAGAATTCAGTTCTTTAAATGATGTAACCAAACGATAGTCTTTACCACCAGGTTTTTCGACTAGAAATGCAGGGGAACCACCACAGGAATTAGATGGTTCAATGATGTTGTTCTGAATTAGTTCAGTTATCTTCTTGTCCAGAATTTCCCTCTTCTTTGGACCAAGTCGATAAGGGTTACATTTTGGAATAGAATGACTTCCAATATCGATTTTAATATTGACTGTTTCGGCTGGAATACAACCCAGGTCGTATTTGTGAGTTGAGAAAACCGATTTAAATTTGTTAAGAAAATCAACCATTGTTGATTTTTGATGCTGATTTAAATTTGATGAGATGCCTTTAATTAATGTTGATTGTAAATTTGAAATTTCCGAAGGAAATTCATCTCGTCTTGTGTCTAATTTGGCTTTTTTAATTTCATGAAGATATTGTTCATCTGAAAGGAGGACATGATTATCATGCTGATTAAAATGGCTTGATTGTTGATTAAAATTAATTGATTGCTGATTATAAGGCGATTGATTAAAAGTTGATTGATGTGGAAAGATTAAATTGTGATTAAAGGTTGAAGAAGAAGAAGAATTTAATTGTTGATGATTAAATTGATTTGGATGATTGTGACTTGTAGGTTGATTGTAGCTGGAAGGTGATGATTGTTGATTAATTGTTGAATGATTTATTTGTTGATGATTTGTAGTTGATTGATTTTGTTGTGAAGGTGAGTTTGAGGTTGAATGTGAGGTCGAAGTTGTGGACTGTGAGCGAATTTGTCTGCAGTTAGGTGGGTAATTACGGGCGGGTCCATAGATTCTTGGGAATTGAGTTGTGAAAGGTGATGAAAACATTCAGGTCCGGGAATCTTCAGAGTAATTCTGAGATTTTACCAGATCTGGTTGGTTTCAACCTTTCACCGGTCAGCTTCCAGTGCTGTGTTAGACCAGAACCAGAAATTTTTACCAAGTATCATTTCAAATGGTAACTCCTCAAGGACAAAAACTCTTAATGGATCCAATTTGATTGGATTTTCTACTTTAAAAACCAATTGTGTAACACCTACCGCTCTCACAGGTCTATTTCTTCCTGACAACCCTAGAAACTCATGGTGACTCTGATAAATAGGAATTTGCAATCTAATTGCTAAATCTTTTCGCATGAAAGTTGAGCCTGAGCCGGAATCAAGAAGAGCTTCAATATTGGCTATTTCATGGTGATCAATGTTAATTGTTACTCTCGGTCTCATATTGATTTGATTGTTGATAGCTTGTATCATACAATTTGTTGAATTTTCAGCGGCTACTCTAGCCTGACAATTTGCTGTCGAATGACCGTAACTAGTACATAAGGAACAATAATTACTATTATTGTTTGTGTTACTGTTATTGTTATTCTCATTGTTACTGTAATTTGTGGATTGTTGCTGATTTGACTGTTGATTTGGAGGTCGATTAGATTGCTGATTGTTTGACCTTCCTCGTCCTCTATAATTACTTGATCGACCTCTAGACGATCTTGAATTATTAGGTGATGATGAACTGTTCTGATCTTGATTGTACGACAGATTTACCTCTAGAATTAGGTGAACTGGATTGATTTGATCGCTGGGATCGATTAGAATTATCTTTACTGGGAGTGAAATTGAGTTAAATCCATTAGATTTTCTATTGTTATTGTTACTTTGATTCTGTCGACGATTAATTGGACTCGGAACATAATTTTCATCGCAAGAGCTATCCTTTATCTTATTGCTATAAATGATTAAAAATTTAGTTAATTTATCCAACGTGTTTACATTTGAATTGTGTCTCAAAGAGAAGCTCAATTCATTTGGAAGCAAATGGAGAATTAAAAAGATGATTCCTTTATCTGGAATCTTAGGTATCACTAACCTAGCTGCTTCTGTTAATTCGAAGACATAATCACTTGGATTGATGCCTTTCGTGAATTTCTTATTGAACAATTTTTCAGTCGCTTCAGCTACTTCTCTTTCGCCTACGAAGCTTTCACGAACACGTTTAACTAAATTAGCAAAAGAAATGTTAGGATTGTTTCTGAGAATTTCATCAATAGCTTTATGAATATCATCAGTTACTTGTGCACAGAGAGTTTTAATAGCAAGGTGATCAGATAATTCTAGAAGAAACTCTTCTCTCTAGTTTGTTTAACCATTGGCAAAAAGTCAGTGACCCTTTTTCAATGTATTCTTCAATTACTGATTTGAATTTAAATCCATCAAGAATTGATGGTGAATTAGATCTGAACATTTGCTGAAAAAATTGAGGAGTGAAATTAAACATTTGATTGGAATTGATTGAAGTCTGAGGGTTGGTTTTCTGTTTGTGGTTATTTGGGAGTGGAGAATGATAATCATGAGGCTCGTCATTGACAATGTCATCGACTAAAGCTTCATCATGATCATCATTCTGAGGGAAACACTCAAAATACCTTCTGATTTGCATAGATGTGAACTCAAGTTCTTTTAGATAATCTTCAGAGAGATTCTTACCTTCATCGATGACTTCTTCCTTGATTAATTTTCGAAGATTCTCTTCGGTAATACCAGCGCTTCTCAATCGGTGGTGAATTTCAGGGCAATCGAGGAATTTAGGGTCGAATTGATGATTTTTATCGATGGGTGATGAATAGGATAAAGGAACCACAAATAAGGCTTGTGGTCATCGCCTCGCGAATGACCTTGGTGACATAGGCTTTACCTTGGACTGAATATTTAAGTCCATAAATTTCACAGAGCTTTTGACGATTAGTCTCGTCATTGATATAAGCGCCAACCGTAATTGTTTCTTCAGACATGATTGAATCACTGAATGTCCAATCGTGCACGTTAACTCTTTGTTTTCGTGAAAAATTCAACTAAAGATGTGTTGAGGTTTGGAACAGAAAATGCTGTTCTTAATGATGAATAAATTCTCGAATCGAATGATGTGAAGAATTTTGATTCTATTGAAGATGAGGACGAAAGCTCCACTTTGTTAAATTGTTACTAATTGTTGCTAAAAGCACACACAGGAAAGAACACACTCAGAGCTAGTCACACGTAAAAGGAACACACTTTTCACGATGACCTTCAGACAAGATAATGATTACCACTACTCTCTGAAGTTATTACTCGTTTAAGTAATGAGGGATCTCCACCATTTGTAAGGTCTAATTAATTCACGGGGATGAGGTACAGGCACCCTTACAAAAATGCACCGAAATGATCGAACTGCAATCCTAGCAATTAGTGAGAGGGTTTAGTAAATTACCCTAATATCCCTCTTAGCTAATTAGCAAGAGCAATTGAGTAACGATTTAGTTAATTAGGAAATTGTTTATTGAAGTAAGTAACACTTTGAGATTTATAACATGGAAACGGAAGTTGAGAGATTGGGGAAGAGAGAGTTAACTTGAGTAAGTTAAAGGTTAGACATTAACATAACCTGATTGAGAGATTAATACAAAGATGAGTAGTAACAACTATTTTCAACTGATGTGGAAAAGGAAATAGCATAGGTATTTATGCAGGTAAAGAAAGAGATGATTGGTTACAGAGATTAAGCGGGATAAACAAATATAATTGATTGTTGATGGAGAGAAATAATTAAGGGGGAAAGAAGCCGATCGAAGCGTTTCCCTTACAAAATGTGCTGAATTTGTTGAATGAACTTTTTTGCCTCAATCATTTTACACACACACATAAATTATTGATTATATGATGTGATTAATGGATTAAAATTGATAATTTTCCCGATGAAATCTTCATCTAATCTTATCTATCAAGGTTAAACTCTAGATAATATCATCAATTTCAATAAATGTTAAATTGCTGATTTATCCATGTAATAAGGTTGAGTGATCAATGTTAATCTGAGTCATGAATCTTTTTTTGAATCAGTTGAGACTTTGATGATTAAAGATTAACTCAGTGAGTGGATTAGATTAACTGTTGATAATATTTTATCAATGGTAATTCAAGAGAAGCTAAAGAGCCAATTTGAAATAAAAAATTATGATGATTATGAGGAGATAACTTTGATTATGTAGATTAAACTGAATTGTGAAAGAATAAGATTAAGAGGTTAATGGTAAGTTGAACAATCTACTTGAACTTTAAGCTGATGAACTTTCAATTTATTAGGTAAAAAAGGTGATGGAAATTGTAAGAGATGAAGATGGGAGAGGATAAACCACATCATTTCCTCTTTACGATAAATGCAATTGAGTTAACCCATAGATGAGATCATGATGATGATGAGAAGGGAGAAAATTCTCTCGTTCTCTCTTTCCCATATTGGCCCTACAGGGAATTCCCTCATTCTTATCCTTTGTTTATCTCTTTTACTTTCGCTTGAAAACAGACAATTATTTTCTTCACATAGGCTTACTATTGAGCGCTGATTATCATCATCACCACTCATTCCCTGAATACTTTACTCATCCGCTGAACTTTCTTAAACTTCCAGGTAATAGGTTTGCTATGCTCAAGGTGTATTCCATTTGAAATGAACAAAAAGAAAAAGGAAAAGATTAGAACAAAGAAAAAAAATTACACTTCCAGTAAATGGATTTCCAGGGTTTACCCTTCAAATTAACGTTCGAAAGGCTAAAGATGAGGATGCTAAAGATAAAAGAGAGTTGAGAATGAAAATAAGACTCTAATGATGAAGATGAGATAATGTGAATATAAGGTTGTTATTATTGTTATTGAATTTAAGATAATCTTTCGATGAGCAATCTAGTTAATCTGATTTCAGTGACGCAATGAAACAATTCAAATGCTCTTAGATAATGAGAGTAACTGTTTGAATGATAAAAATCTAGAAAAAAAAATAATTTCATCAGTTGAATCAATTTGATGAGAAGAGAAAAGATTCAGTTTCAATCGTAGCATTAGAATATCATTTAAACGTATTGTTTTAGTTCAAGGGAGAAAAGTCTTGATGGTAAACTTAATATAAATGTCATGATATTTATCCATTCAGGTGACAATTTTCATCAACAATGACAAGAACTTTTCAACTTTTAATCAAACTTCACGAGAATGGATTAATCAATGAAAAGAGACAATGAAAAACTTTTACAACTCTGAGTTTTTCTATCAAAACTTTTAATCATGTGATAATAATTTGATTTCTCCATTCATTCAGATACTATTGATAAAAGTTAAAGATAATCTTACAGATTAAATCTAATTCAAAGTGATGAGAGGTTATCAGATTGTAAGAGTTTGAGTTGATAGGAATCAGAGACAAATATTATTCATACTAAATCAATCATCTAGTAGTTAACATATTACATTTAATACCAATATTGGAAATGTAATAAACAAAATGTGATCTGATTGATGATGTTTGTAAGCCTAATCATTGTTTTATCATCTGAATTGAATCAAACGAACCATTCACATGGTGTTTGAGTTGAAATTCTGTAAAAAGTTTTATTGAGCTTGAATACTTTAGACTGAGAATCAAAAGTGTATTCTTAATATAATCATTATCATTGATGGTTTGTTGTAAGAATGATTGAAGGATAAGCTAAATTGAAACAATCAGTGTACAGATTGTTGACTGTAAGTTATTTCCAGTGAACTTTAATGAACCAGAAATGTTGTTATTACTAATAAACAGATTCCGAGACTTTGATGACTTAATGCTGTTTACGATATAAAATATCAAATGGATTGAATATTTTTCGGAAGCCATTTTGGATTCCAAGTTGATGCTTGAGTTGCTTTTGTGTTTATTGATTAATGCAAAGGAAAAGGGTATGAGATTAGGAGGTGATTTGGTTGCGAATTGATCCCTGGGAATGGTAATAATGATAATGTATATGCAAGGAATGGTGGAGAAACCATGCTGATCGAAGTGTTTTTCCTCTCTCTCTCTCTCTCTCTCTCTCTCTGAGATTATTTACTATGGACAAAGTATCTAGAAGGTGAGAGAAAGTTTCTTGTGGTGGTAAAAGGGAATTGAAAGCTCTTATTACACTGGTGAGAAAGAAAGATACTTTTGGAATGGAAACATTATCATGTTGGTAAGAAGATGAGAATAGGAATGATGGAAATGATGAAGGAATGATTCCTGTGGGAGTTTTATCGTCAAGATTAAGTCTCTAGTCGTGAAAACTAACGGCCATTATTATTTAGATACTGACCAAAAGATAAGATGAATTGTATACAAAATATTGGAATCCTCATGATTATCGAAGATGAGAACGACTGAGATTTGATAAAAGAAAAGTTTGAATCATGATGAATTAACGACGATTTCAAAATGGATAACAATAGTAGCTGAATAATAGGTGTTGACTTTATCGAATTCTCATGGTTTCCATGTATCAACCTTAGAAACTATTCATAAGCATGGTAAGGAATTTACATTGAATTCGATCAGATTTTTGATCAATTCATGAGAATGAGAATCACGAAGTGACTATTATCTAACCTTTAAGATAACAGTGAAACTTTTTGCTGAGTTCACGATATTATTCCAGACTTAGAAAAAAAACTTTCTCGTCCAATGTATTATCTTTTTTCGTCTGAGCATTTTCCTTGGATGATACACTGATTATCTTCTCATGTTCATCATCAGTGGTGATAAAATGGATAAGAAGGATGTTTAATATGATTACCACTTGACACTCTTATCTACTTGCAGTTAGTATTTTCTTTGGCTGATAAGTTGATAGTAAAAGGAGAAAACATGAAGAGGTGGAAGAGGGTATGAAGGTGGAGAAAATATTTGAAACATAGTTGGCTCAATATCGATTTCATATTAATCTTTATCATCATCGTAACTATCAGAATTATCACCAATGAGTCTGAACCATTGAAACAAATGATGAGCAGAAAGAAAGTGACACAGTTTCTCTAGTATTCTGTTTGTCAGAATTTTCTTAACAATCTTAACTTCAATTATATTCTATTTCATGATAAATGTCAATGACAATATCACCAGTTTCTTCATGATTCTTGATTTATCTTCATTTTTATATCTATGGAATATCATTGTCAAGAAAGAGGAACTGAAGAAAATAATTTCTCTTTTTTCTCTTCATTCTATGTGACAGAAATTTCAATTTCGATAAATTCTGTCCCATGAATAAAAAGGATAATCGTATTAGAAGAAGATAATTAAACGAAATGTCAACAGTCTGTTCTCATTTGATAATATTGTGTGTGGCAGAGAGATCGAGAGAGAATAAGGAAAAAAAAGTATTAATGGAAGAATGAATTTTCTAAAATGCTAAGAATTCTGATTATTAGGTATTATTATTATTCCCTGGAATTCAGAGTTCTAAATACAAGTAAACAATAATATTATTGTTTTCCATCCGAATTAAATTGAGAATCATAATAACAAACGATAATAAATCTCAATTGAATGATATTTCAATTCAGTCTTTTGTTTATCATCATGAAAATCTTAGTAAATAGATTCAGAGTAATACCTATCATTGTTATTTTCTGCTGAACTTTTTGATTTTCTTTTTTCGTCATTTTCTCTTGTTTAGAAGGGAAAGAAAAATGAAAAATTCTGATTGTTACCATGGATTCATATCGATAATAACATCACCTGAAATATTTGAGCAAAGAACAGCAGAAAAAAAACAAATTCCCTGAGTAAATATCACAATATAATAGTAGACGAAAGGGGAGAGATTCATGATAACGATAAGGCTCAGAATTCAATAAGTTCATCAGTTCAGTGTCAGCATGATAACAGGGAGAATATTCCAAGACCAATGTAATCTTTATAATGTAAAGATTATACTAGAATATATTGTATACATATATTTCTGAGTTCGAGAATAGAACATTTTTTTTTCTTCACAAGAAAAAATTCCTTCTCTCAATCGATGATTGAATATTTTACTTTTTTTCTCTTTTCATGGTGGAAAATTTTTTATTCTTCCAAAGAAAATGTTGTTTACCTGATTTTTTTATCAATAAAAAGCTCACAGATTGAAATGAGAACCAGATAATCAATAATTTCCATTCATTAGTAATATCATATATAAGAAATAGTAATACAGTCTGATGATCATGATGATAAGAGGATCATGAGAAAAAGCTGAATGGTTTTGAAATTTATTATCTTATTTTCAATAAATCAGTGAACATGAAATGGATTATCAATGAAAACCAGTGGATATCATGGTCAAGATAATGATGATATCCTATTATTATTATTCCAATAATAGGATTTACTTGATGAAATAAAGATTAATATAAATTCCAATCTGATTATCATGGAAATAGGAAACTTTGACTTCTTTGGTCAGTATTATTGGTCATTGTTGGTTTACCACAATTATCATAATGTTTCTTGTTATTCTGCAACAAATTTAAGTCTATGGAGTAATAATAATCGTAATAAAGGGGTGGTGAGTGTCATGGAAGGTAAGAAGAAATATTTGAACGAAATATTGACCATTGGTCATCTTTAGGTTGATAGTTCTTTAATCCTCATCTCCAAAGCACAAAAAGAAAACCAAACATTTTTGTTAATCTTTACTCTTTTATCCTAATGTTCATTCAATTCAATCGGATTATAATCCCAAAGTCAATGTTATGCTAACAGTAGATTTTTTATTGGATTAAGATCTCAATTTCGTAATGATTTAAATTGTTGTCCTTCAATAAGCTATTAAACTGTGTTCTGTGTATATTATTTCCAATACGAATGAAGATTAGTAAAGGCAAACCAATAGAAAGTATTAGTTGATTTGAATGGGAAGAAAAAAACTTTTCATTCATTTTCTATTCTATTGAATGATAATTTGATTATCTCTCTCACTCTCTTTATCCTCTATAAATTTTTACTCTCAGCTGATCATGGACCAATAGTCTTTCCCACCATCTCTCCCAGACTTAAATTAACTCCCAGTGTTTGGTGACTCTCTTGGGATGAGGTAATATTAAAATGGATGAAGCTTATTAATAAAATTTTGTTATCGTAAATACAATCAACTCCCAATAGATTTTGGGTTATCTGAAAAAAATGCTCGATAAAAAAGGCACAGATGATGAAAGAAGGTTAAGTCTCTCTCTCTCTCTCTCTCTCTCTCTCTCTCTTTCTTTCTTTCTCTCTGAATCTTCCTCTCAAGTGGTTATCTAATTCAAGAATAGTTTTTGCTTCCTCAATACATTCATGTCTATGTTAACCTGTCAATAGCCAATGAACCTTGTTCCCAGAATAGTCGAGTTACCATCAAGCTAGTGAAAGTTTTTTTTCTCTTTCTTTTTTTACTCCATGAACATCACTTTTATCATCAAAATCTTCGCCATGTCTTTTTCTTGGCTTTTTTATCATTTCCTTTTCCTTGAAACTGAGAGAGCCAGAGAGACAAAAAAAAACAAGACACCAAATATTAACACCATCACTTTCCCATGTTAATCTAACTCAAAGTACTAAAAATTTTGTCATCATCATCATCTGGTGACTTTAACAACAAACTTTATTTTAAAACTTTATCCTCGCCTACTGGATTAGTCGAGTGTTTGATCCTCGTAAATTGTTGATCAACAATTAAGGTAAACATTTACAGTTAAGGTTAATTTTAGATTATTTTTGATTATATTGGAAAAGTTTTGTCAACAATAAATTACTTTGATGATGAAAACATCTCATTGATTTTAGTTTAATAATCAAATCAATAATTTAAATTGACAAGAAGTTAAATAATCTCCAATAAATAATCAATAATTTTCTAAATGTTTAACAGTTAAATTGCTTTTTTAAACCATGTTCACATTATCATTAACTGATTGTACATAATCATTGGTAATGATTTTAACTAAACATTTCAAATCAAGGATACGATTAACAATTGAATAATCAAAATATTATCTTGTCAATCAATTGTCATCATTTGACAACAATTAATGGCCATCAATTACTTTTATCTTAATCCCTCTCATAGTATTTACAAATTATCAGCATCCTCGTCCAGTCTGATTCTCATCATGTTTATCATCAAATTTAATCTTTCACTTTTCAGGATTCAAGTGAAAATACATCAAGTTGATGAAGATGATGATGGAGATGATGATGATTATGATGATACACTTTCAGTGATAATACAAACCATTAGTTTCACTTAGAGTTTTTTTTGTCTACTCATTTTTTGTACGAATTTAATTCTGTTAGTTTTCATCTTCATCTTGAAATTGTCTCTTCCTGTTTCTACACCATTGATATTCAGACTGAATTCATGGTGATGAAAAAAGGATGAATTTACATTATTTAAAATCTAATTTCTCATCCATTTGCTTTTTTCATCTTCATCAAAGATCACAATAACAACATTAGTCTCATGATGATTTGATTTCAACTGTTATCATAATTATTCATTTGATTATGAAAGAAATGAAGACATTTTCAGAAAGGATGATGAGAGACACCATTCGGATATTACCATGAATTTAATATATTTCAATGAATTCATGGGAATCATCAGGATTGAATTTGAGTTTTCTGTCAACTTTTCATTCTGATTTCTTTTGGTTCATCTCAAAACTTGAGAAATCACAAAAAAATATTCAGTCAGAAACTATTCCAATTGATAAAATATGCTCATCACAATTTTTACTCTTAGACTATGGTAATTATATTGATCAACTAATAGTAACAATGGTAGATTAATGGTATCAATGTTCAGGCATTTGACACTTTTGCAATCAAAAAAAAAAAAGTTAAATTTTCATGACACTTGACAGAGTTTAATTACAGTGAATGGAAAATTTTCTTCCAAAATTACGTTTCATACATGAGATAATTCAATTCTTTGATATTTATCTTGATAAAATCTCTGATGAGAAAAAAGTTTCTGGTCAATGTTTAATGTCAACAAAGTCTCTTGACATCAATATGAATATCACATATTCTTGAATCATGGGTATGAATATTTTCAGCAAACTGATTATCCGGGAAAACAAAAATTCGTAATGTTTTTGGCCACTAATTCTGATAATCTACCAAAGGACAGTTCTCTCAGAATCAGAACCATCATCATCATCTCTCTCTCTCTCTCTCTCTCTCTCTCTCTCTCTCTCTCTCTGTTGTAAACGGATTGACTTTGAAACATTTTAAAGGCAAATATCAAATTGTCAATGAAATTTTGATCTTTGGTTAAATTTTATTCTAAACTATTCATTTTTTTCATATAAATTTCGATAAATTGACTTTTATTTTTATTTCTATTTTTCGAAATGTTAATGACGATGAAAATTCGACACGATCATCCAATTGTTACCCATTAAATTGCAACAAATTCACCTCGAGGCAAATATACCTATTTAATGCTTGATACACTATTACTTTCATTCGCAATGTAATTCAATTCAACTTCTCAAGGCAATATTATCATCTTCATCATTATCATCTGTAGCAATCGCCTGAATCATCATCAACTCATCCTCATCACTGTGCATATGCTGTAGTTTATTATCAGAAATTCAATTTCTACCTTTGTAACTGAAACAATAGACAAATGAAGCAATCAAATAACCTAGTTATCTAAATGGTAAACTTGATGAAACAATCATGATAATCACGATATTTGAATTATCTTCAGGTAGCAATCGGTATGATGATTGATATGAACATAGAATATAGTTGAACAGTCTGAGCAATTGAATTTGCTAACAATTTAAACTGATCAACCTTTACAATTGATTTTACATTTTTGTATCATTTTATTCATAATAATATTGGAGATCAACTAAAAATCAATCTACTAAGTACATCAATCTGAATTAGAAATTAAATCAAGCTAATTACAATGTATAACAAATCATTTGAATTTCTAGTTGTACAAAATTTACATGAACCAAATAGAAACTGCAAAAAAAATTCCAACTCATAATTTCAGAGTTTTTCATATAAAACATGAGGAATCTGAATATTATCATTAGATCAAGGTAAACAGAATCGCTGCCTAATGAAAACTCAAAATAACTCATCAGAAATATAATATGATGTTAATTAGGACAAGTAAGACTGAGAGAGAGAGAGAGAGAGAGAGAGAAAATGATGATTAAGATGGAAATTCATTATAATGATTCTGATAATTTTCCCTGTTAGTTTTTTTGCCTTCTACACTTTTTACAAAATGATCTCTACTCTTTGCTCTTTGCAATAGTAATTTTCTGTTGAAAGAGACAAAAAACTGCTTCAAGCATATTGTCATCTTTATCCTTATCATCCTCATCACTTTTTTCCCTTTGAACGCCTTTTGTAACGGTTTTTTTACCCTTATCATTTCCTTCACCATCTCTGATATCAAAAAAGTATCTTGCCAAAAACAAAGTAAGATAAGATGATGATAATGATGATCATGTCAGATAAAAGTAACAAGGTTACAATGATTATGGAATAGAAATAGAAAAAAAATTGTTTCATTATTAAGATTTGAGAAAACAAAATGTTATCATTAGTAAAAGTGAATGAAAAACATTTTTCAAGAGTTTAAGAGTTTTTTTCTCAATGAAACTCTCGAATGTCCTTCTTGCTTATTGTGATACTATTGACATATGGTCAAGTGCTACAGAGAGGAGGAGGAGGAGGAAGAGGAGGAGTGGGCCTAGTTTTCGTGTGGGTTCAAAGATGACGGAGAGAGATGATGATGATGACTATTTTTTGCTGCAATTTCTATATTGTTCCCATTGAAATGTGTAGTGTTTTTTTCATGCACTTTTTAAAGTATCAGTGGGTTGTTGTTACGCCTCATCAACAGTAACAGTTATTTGAGAGGAGCAACTTTATCAATGGCAATATTATGATATTACATATTATTGGCTTCCTTTGTAAACAAATGATGATGATTATGATTATGATTATGATTATGATGATATTGCAAACATCATTATCATCAATGTCGCTCATGATTTTTGTAAATATCGCATCAACCATCACTCGAGTAAAGTTAATAGTTGATTGAAGATTAACTTATAACTGTTGCAACTTCTTTTTTGTATGCAAAATTTGTCAAATAATTTAAAATTAATTGTTCACAAATCATGAGAGATCCAAAATTGCACCTAACAGCTATTAAATGTGACAATTATTATACAAGACTTGATGTAAATTCAATCTAATACCATTTGATTGTCTTAATTGTTTTGTGAAACTTTTTTCCCCTCTTCACTCTCTTAAATAATCAACAATTGAAATGGAAATGGTTGTAATCACAATAAGTGAAAGTTAAAATTTCCTTTCAATTATCACTTAATCAAAGTTTAGATTAGACATTAAATCATTTGCATGTAAAATCATTTACATGTAAAATGATTTGCAAGTTTAAAATTTAAAAAGTTTAAAGTGAGATGATGACACGAGAATAGTGAGTCATATAAAAGGATGAGGAGCAAGTGGATGAATACTTGACTTAGTTATTAAGATTAATCGTGTAAATTAACATCCTTTCATCGGATGATTGCGAGAGAGAGAGAGAGAGAGAGTTACTCTTAAATATCTAACACGTATTATCAATGAGATTTTGCAAGTGATAAGATGATATCTCTCTTTCACTCTCTAGTTTGAAAGGCTTAAAATATCTGAACTTGCATCATTTACTTTATAATTGATTATCTTCATCAATAGAATACAAGAAATACTCATGGGATACACACGCCGATTGTAAGTTACCTTATGTTTAAACTCCCAGAGACACTCATCATATTATCGTTATCAACTGTAACAATCAATTGGACGCTCTAGATTTGGTGAGAACAATGAAAATGCGGTGAGATCTCCTCCCACCTCACCCATCAATAGAAATCAATTACTCCCCGTTTTCTACTCTCTCTCTCTCTCTTCTCTCTGTCATTCACTCATCTTCCTACCTTCTTATTGTAATTCGATCGGAAAAGTAGTCTCTCTCTCCCTTTCGTCTCCCATATGAGTAATAAAATAGGTTAGAGCTGAATGAACACAAACACACACCAGGTTTAATATTAATCATCATCGTCATTCATTCAGAATTGAAATTTGTATAAACACTGATATCAATTAGTTTGCTATTAGAATTGAGTATTACCTTATTATTAATATTATCAATTTAGATTTACAGATATTATCACTTTGAATGATTTTCTCAATTTCAATCAATGAATTTAAATGAATTCGGTACCTGAAGGAGAAATAGAGGAAAAAATAAATTGTTATTTTTTCTTCTTTCATCCATGAAAAAATTTTCACCAGAATTTATTCTCACTCAATTATCATGGCTCTTATTGATAATAATATGATGAATTCTGAGTATGGTTCTCTCTCTTTATATCTTCGAATACGATATTCTCTCAAGTATTTTTTTCACAATTCTGATTTCAATGATTATCAATGTCTCTTCATTCATGAAGCTCTGGAAATTCATGGTTATCAAACTTAGAATCAGAATTGTTCAAGTTATCAGGTGCAGAGAAAGAGATATGATCAAAGTGATGAAATTAAAACTGTGAAGTGAAATATGAATAATAACAGGGTGAAATCACAGAAACTCATGACATGAAATCACAATCAATATGATATACATGATGGTTTCTCCAATTAAATGCAAATTCATGAAGATACTGAATAAATCGGAACAAAAATAATGAAACAAAATTGTTTGAAATCCCCAATTGATTAGATTCTAATTTTTCATGAAACATTTACAACCAAATTGTAATCACTTTCCAATCAATTGATTGAATTACAAGTAAAAATTTGCCAACTTAAAATGTTCATTGATTATGAATCATTAAAATGATCGTTAAATATTAAACAATTACAACAATATGTATTCACATGATGATCATGACTGAGAAAAGATCATTGAACTTTTTAATATAACTTTAATTTTCTTAACAACAATTTAGATTGTTAAACATTGATTACAATTATCAAACTTTTAATCATAATCTTTGCTTGATTTCAACACTTTCTTTGGTACCATTTAATTTCATGGTAACATTGTTTTGGAAAATGAAATGTTTTAAAACTGAGATGAAATTCATGAGTGATTATGAGAATGCTCTGAGTAATCATGATAATATTGTAGTTTAATATGGTTAAGTTAATACTTATAATGGAAAATCAAAAGATGAACTTTTTTTCCATCATCATGATGAAATTGGTTCACTGATTACTGTTTATTATTAATATTTGTAGTTGATTTTATTTCATCATAATAATAATATCCTTCTCATCATGTATTAACATGGAAACAATAGTTTCAATGTGAGCCCATAGAAATGATGATGAAATTATAATGATGATACATGTAATTACCATGAGATATTATATTGAATTGAGAAAATGAAAAGTTCAATTTCTATCATGTAATCATTCAGAGATTCTTTTATGAAAACGATTTCACCTTCCAATCAAATGAACTTTCATTGGGAAAAAAGCAAAATTTTCCATCTCCAATCAATTCATTTAATTAAGTACATATATCAACTTTCAATCTAAATGAATAATTTACAGTTTGATTGTGATGATCAATGTTTTACTTTGATGGTTCATCTATTGTCCATCAACATGTCCAGTTGTCATCAAATGAAAAACGACACTGGAAAATTGTGGACATTTGAATGTTAATCAAGCTTGTGTCTCAATCTTATCAAATTGTGTGTTGATTTTCATGATGAAATAACAGGAAATCAAAGGTAATCCCTTTGGGAGATGAAATTGAAATGTTGACATTTAATGATTGGGCACAGAAGGTAAACACTAGAAAAAAAAGTTCCATGACAAGTTCAGTCAACTGTTCATGATGATGATTAATTTTAATTCGGATTAAAAGAGTGAAACAATTTAATATTATCATGGGAAAAACTCTACACCCAATAAGTTGCTCCTTATCTCGTATATATCTCGAATTTTTCACCATTTCCTTTTCATCCTCAACACTTAATCCTTTTTCCTTGTTAACTAATCTCCTTTAATCTCCTCACAGCAATTTGCAATTATAATCAATTGATATTCATCAGCGACATTAAACTTGGATTCAGCTGCTATAAAAAATGATTAAATTATTTCAAATCTAATCATCACATAACAAAAGAGGATAAGTTTCAGAAAGTGATCAATGATCACTAAGATGCAATTGTGATTACAATCATACACATAAGAATTGATTAAATTTCAAACTATCTATTAATCGGTTGATGATTAAAATTTTTACAATGAAAATATTACTCAACAAAACCAGTTATTCCTGAAAATAATACACCAGAGTTTTGTATTACTGAATGATTGAATATCTTGAAATATAACCAACATCATCATGGTAACTGATGTTATAAGTTATGATATAAGAATTGATGAAATGAAAAGGGAAAAATTCAAAATCAGATAAACCAATTTACAGGGAAAATAAGTTTTCTTGTCATATGATTTTCATGAAAATTGATCAACCATCAGAATTGTAATATCTACAACTTTCCTCGTATATGTAACATGAAATTATATTGAAATGTTATTGAATTTCATGTTCACAGGGTACATGTTTCAATCCATGTTGAATTGATGGTATCATCATCATCATCATCATCATTTTATCACCACAAGCTAATGATGAATTTTTATCTTGCACAATAAAAACTTAATGTAAACTTGACCATTAACCCATCAAATGTAATGTTGATTCCAGCTGATTGTCTACATTTACAATCTCATCTTGTGGACTCATCATTATCATCATTTAGCATCCGTATCCTTTTTCTGTTATCATCAATTGTTAACATTTTTTTCTTCTCTTTAACTTTTTCTCTCATTTCTTTGCTGATGATCAAGTAGCACAGCTCTCATCACTAATTAACCCAACTGTTGTTATTTCAGTGGCAAAAAAGCAGCTTCCTTTTGCATAAATCACATAGAGATGCTCATAATCATTATCATCTTATTGTAATCATCATCATCTTTATCATCTCAAGTATCATTAACATTGCATGTTAGTCATTAAGATTATGCTGTTACCATGCTAGATACTTTTTTGTGCTGGAAAAAACATCATTTACAGTTATTTGTACATCGCATTTAGAACTCAATCTATGTACGAATTCAAAAACTAAGGATATGTTTCGAGGGAGAGTTAAGATATACAAGGAAAGAAATTTGAACATTTCGAATTTGTTAGTTTGTAAATTTCTCTCTCTTCGAAATTATTATCGAGTTTTCTGTAATAACGTGTAACATTGAGCTCGAATTCAAGAAAATATCGACGGTAAGTTTATTCAGTGTCGATAATATTTCCTTCAGTTAATCAGATAATTAGACAACGAGAATTGAATTAGTTAATTAGTTACTAAATTCAATGATAAATAGGTAATCAAAGGTTGAGAAAAGTTTTGGAAACTTTTTCAATGTTAAATGTTATCAGTTAATATGCTGATTATTTATTATATTGGTTGTTAAAGTTGGAATTGAATATCATTCTCAGTAATTAACCTTTAATTTTGATCAATTTTTAGTAATTATCATCATTAGATTTCCATTGGTTCATTTTGATTTTATTTCCAATGATTTGTGAGCAATCAGCTAATCTAATTGTAAGGTGACAGTGAAGTTAATTTGATTATCCTTGTTGTATCAAACAAGATAGACAAATAATCAACTAACTTTGCTCCAAGTTAATCTGTCTAATTGACTTTGCCTGTAAAAGTTTAGTTAGTGATTTAATGCAATGTCAATTAATAACTAATTAGCTTTAATTGTAGAAAGGATAATTAAATGATATAAGATACAGAATGTTGAAAATGATTATTACAAGGATAAAATTTCAATTCAATTGAAATTAAAATCACTGGTAGTGTGTAATTAAATTGATCATCACTTAATCATATCCTAATTAAGCTACGAAAATTAATCACTAAATTTTCAAGACAACTGATTGAATAATTAATCTAATGAGTAATTTAATCATCTTATAGTATTTAATAAGTTAATTTAGAAAGTCAAATCTATTGATAAATTATTCAGAATTTTAGATGATTATCATGAAGCATGATAAAAGTTTCATCTCCATGGGAAAATATCACTTGGAATCTGAATTTTCATGGTAAACGCCTTGATCGTTTTAAATAATAATGTTACAATCAAGTTTAATTGTTACAATGCAAAGGGCGAGGCTTTGATTTGCTATTTGGTTGTTAATTGACCTATGGGTGAGGTCAGTTGATTAAATTGTTGCTATAATTTAATACGATGTTAATTGTTATTAAACAATGATGATAATGTTTTCTGTATCTCAATATTATTCAATCCTGATGATACAAAATTCTGAGTAAATTGATTAAACTTTTTTTCAGTTGATATCTATTTGGTTAATTAATTATTTTTGCTAATTTGTTGTCATCAAGATTAATTAACAGAAAAGTTAATCAATTATCTTGATCAATTTTTGGTAATTGATTGATGATCCAACTTTTATAATGGATCCCTAATGTGAAGGTCACACAGAGGATTAAACCACCGGAAGAGATTGATAATTAAGTTTAATTGCAATTGAGGACAAAAAAAGCAACACAAGATCAAAATGATTAATCTTGATTAATAGAAAGAAAGTGAGAAAAGTTAAATTATATCTCGATAAGTTTTTATTGAAGTAATAGTGGAGCTTGTGGCAACATTTAGAACTTTTTGTTTTTCCAAAATTCAGAAAAATCGATGTGAAACTTTTTCCAATGGCGAATATTTTTCTATTTGCTATACATAATTTTCCAATAGAGGAATCAAACTTGTGGAAAAACATGATTTCTCCATGAATGACTCGATTTCATGGAAAGTGATATAAAAATAATGAAAATCTAACAGAACCAGAATGTTGATTTTTCATCGTCATCATGATAAGGATCATGATTTTCTGTTCATTTATCAGAATCAAGAGATGAAAATGATAACCACAAGTTCAATCAAGAAACGTAATAAATGAGAAAACGAGAGAGAGAGAGAGAGTGAAACTAAAGTTCCAACTCTGTATATGACGAGAGTTCTAATCCAGGTGAAAGTTTCTGAGTTTCTCTTACTCGATTATTACTTTCGAATGCGATAATTAGTTAATCGAAAACTTTTTTGATTGTTAAATTGAATTTCTATTTCTCTGTCTTTTCACTTGCCCTTCACTTACTAAACTGTTAATGGTCATCACAATGGACGATGATGATAATAATAATAACGATAATACAATGAAGTTATCAAAGGTACATAACAAAAGGCTGAGTGATCAGTCAATTGATTCCCATCATCATCATGTTTACCTTTTCATTTTTTCATTTGATTTTGTTCAAAGTTAACGGTGAACAATTTATTGATTGATTATGATGATGATGATTGTACATGATAATAGTTTATTGTGTGTGTGTATGTGTTAAAATAATGATCATAATGATGTTGATGATAAAAAAAAACTTAATCATTGTTTGGTCAATGGTCAAAATAGTAATAACAATGTTAATGGGAATTGTGTATAAATAGTTACACAATAATACAATTTAATCAACAGTAACTGAATTATATATAATATTTTTTTCACAATCAAGTTAATTGTAAGTGTATGTGTACAGTGTATGAAAGTTAATAGCAGTTAATAGCTGAGTGAGAAAAGTTCAATATAACAATTGAGATGGTGATAATTAACAACAATCGAGAAATGGAAAAAAAAGTTAATCAACAACAATGAGAATAGATGTTGTTAATAACTATTAATGAATGAGAATTGATAAAAAAAACCTCAAAATGTTTGATTAACTCTCTAGTTAATCAAGGAAAAGTAATCAACTACAATCATCGATATTTATTTTAACCATTGGAATAGAATGATATTGAACTGAATCAGAGGAAATAGATGGCTAGGTGATGATGGTGGTGGAATTGAAAGAAATGTAAGAATTTGGTTTGGGAAAATCGATTGATTTTTCCATCTTCATCATCGTGATCATCATCATGATGATGGTGAAAAATTGAAAAGTAAGAAACACAACCAGTGATGGAGATAAGGTGAATGAGAGAGGAAAATAAATGGCGATGGTTTATCAGGATGAAAAGTTTTCTGATTAACTGAAATAAAGTTAATCTTGAAACCTGAACCATTGTAAATGAAATCATCATGAGATTTGAAAGCTTTGATTCACTGATTGGTTACTTAGGATTTCATGATAATCAAGATAATGATCTGGTTATCATGTTATTGTAATTATGATAATGAAAATGTAAACAATCAGCATTTGTGTTATGTGATAAATTTGACGAAGAATGGAAAAGTTCAATGATGAGTATATAATTTATTCAAATATCTACCATGATGTTTATTCAGAGACAGAAAAAAAAACAGAAAAAGTTCTGAGAATAAAATTGTAGCCACTGAATGAATTTTTTCTTATAAATCTATCATATCTAATCATTTCTCTCATTTTTTATCATCATATTCATAATATCATGTTGATTGTGAGTTTCAAGGAAGACAAGTTGATGATGAAGCCAATGAAACTTGAACTATCCACAATTAAAGATGAACAATTTAAGATCATTAAGAAAATTTTTCTTTTCAAGGTTAAGTCCAATTAACTTTTTCCAAGCTCTCTTATTAAAGATACAATCTAATTGTTTCTCAACTTTAATCATAATCATAATTATCATCATCATCATATTCTTTATTAGTGTCCATTTAATTTGATATAATCAACAACAATTCTGGTCAATGTAATAGTAATAAAAAAGTAACAACAAGCGAAAACTTTTAGTTCTAAATCTCGAGTTTTCGAGTTTAACTTTTTCTCTCATTAACATGTTGATGTTACTTTTTGTTTGTCGAAAGCCCTTCAAACATGATAATAGCCTGACGATTGTGATGATGATGAGATGAAGATTAAAAGTAATTTCATTACTATTATAATTATTCCCATGAAAAAAAACCATCATATTACCTTAATTCTGAGAAATTTAATCCATTGTTGGCAGTTAACCAACTTAATCAACATCAACAAGCAACAACAACAATCAACTTAATCTGGTTTCTGAATTTCTGGTTTTGTATTTTTGGTTTCACTTTTTCTTGTTGTTGTTTATGTGTCTCAATGATTAAGTCTAATCATTACTAATGTTATCTTAATCCCTTTGGACCAGGAAAACAAAATCTCAATCTAATCATTAAGTTTACCTTGTTACCTCTGTTTATATTAATCTAAAACCAACAGGAAAAGGATTATCTCTGTCTGTGTATATTGGATTATCTTTACATTTGTTTGGTGATAATAATAATAAAATCATCATTGTCTCCATCATGTTTATCATGATTATCCGATTGGTAATTTTATCATCAATATTAATACAATTTTCGGTATCTTTTCAAACAATTTGGGATGATAATCGTGAAGAAAGGCAAAGTAGAACTGTTTTCCCTTCAACACCAACAACGACAACAACAACTTCACCACCTTTGGTTGATCCTCTTTTTGATTCGAGTCCATGTTACCTGAATACTTGTGAAGATTCAATCATTCAAGCAATTCGAAGTGGACCTGAATTCATTGATCAAATCCGTTGTCATCAACTCGACACTCAATGTCATTGCTGTTTAAGGTCACAACTTAATCGAGCGGAATTGGATAAACTTTACCGGTTAATTGGTTCATCACTGATGACACGATCTCGATCATCATCATCTTCTTCTTCATCTTCCTCTTCCTCTCAATCTTCGTCGTCTCCTTCATCTTCAGGTAAAGATGATAATCGTATTTGTAAAGTATTAAGTTGTGATGATTACCAAGTGAAAGCAATTAAATCTCTTGATGATCCAAACAGTGAATGTCACTACCATGGTAATCCGGGTGAAAGTGAATGTGAATGTTGTGTTAAATCACTAACTAAATCAATTTCCTCATCCTCATCCTCATCAACCTCAACCAAACAAAATCAACAACAACAACAACAAGGATCAACAGTTAACAATAATGATAATAACAATTCATCATTAACACGTAATTTCATTAGTAATCCATTTGATTTAGAATCAAATTTTTTTGACTTCTTCTCACCTTCATCCAAAAAATCATCATCACAATCATCTAAATCAGCACCATCATCATATGATTCATCTTCATCAAATTCAGGTTCAGGCTCAGGCTCATCATCATCATCATCATCATCAAATCTATTTGATGTTGATTGTCTTCATCATAACTGTAATGGGCCTCAGGTAAAGGCAATTAAACGTTTCCCCTCCCAAGTGATTACCTGTATTAAAATGGGCAATTCAGATGACTGTAAATGCTGTTTCAATTCAAGTCTATCAATATTTGAAAGAGTTAAATATGAAATTGAATTAACCAATTTAAATCGAGTACAACAATCAACAAATAGAGATTCATCTTCATCATCCTACACACCTCAATCTCCACCTACACTAAACCGTAGATCTCCATCCTATTCATCATCTTCATCTTCATCTTCATCTTCATCTCCATCCTCGTCATCTTCATTTTTCCAGCCAAACTTAGACTGTAGTCTTCATCATTGTCAAAGTGACCTGGTCCAGTTAATCCGATCAATTCCAACTCATGTAGTCCAATGTTCAACAATCAACGATTATTTTAATAGTAATAATAATCATTGTAAATGTTGCATTGATTCAACACTTTCTGATGGACTTAATTTGAGAAACTTTTTACAATTTATTAATCTTTAATTTTCAACAGCAACGACTAACAATTTCACCTTTTTAATTGTCTCGATCAACATTTACAATTATAATTATTGATTCTAGACACTTTCCAACTCAAACAAACACAATTAAACTTAATTATTATTCATTTTTCTTTTCCATTATATTAATACAATTTAATTTGTCTCTTTTTCTTATAACTGTTAACCTAAACCTTGTAATCTATTGTTAAATCACCATTGATTTTCATCAAATAATGATAGTAAACGTTAATTGTCACATTAACTGTCATCGTTAATTAATAAACAATTGCTGATTATAATCAAATTAAGTTAATTTTTTTTTATTATAACCAGAAAATCAACATTTTTTATATTTCTTCAGGTAGTTTAACTTAATCATAATAATGTCATTGTCAACAATTATTATTATTTTGTTGATGATTAAACATTTATAATCATAATGGTTGAAGGAAAAAGTTAAAAGTTAATTGTGTTGATTGTAAATTAACACAATTAATCAAATGATAATAATAGTTATAACCAACAAGTTGACAATTTGGATAAATAATAAGTGAGAAGATGAAACGAAAGAAAAAAAATTAAGTAATTAAAGTTAATTGTTGTTGTTTGTTTTACTGATTGTTTAATTTTCGAGGTCAAGACTGGACATTACTACTCACCCATAAAGTAAAGCAGCTCCAGCAATGGCTCCACCCGATTGAGCAATAATATATAATATTGACCTTAAGGGTGTAATGTTACGAGTGACCAGATAAGCACAAGTGACCGCTGGGTTGACATGAGCCCCTGAGATGTGACTAAAACATTGGGTTAAAATGACCATCGCCAGGCCACTTGTAAGCGACATTACAATCCAATTGGGTGTATGACCGATAAGTGACCCAGTCCAGGAAATGTTGACCGCACATACAAGAAACACATAGAAAAAGGTTGATAAACACTCGGCGATTAAACTTCGCCAAAATTCAAGTGATTTAACTTCCTGGGACATTGATTGATTTCGATAACCATCATTGAGTAACAATTTATCAATTCTCTCAACTAATCCAATCAAAAATGATTCAGTTGATAAATTGATTTGATTGTTGTTGGTCCTCGGTAAAACCATCATGTTAGTTTCCAATTTTGATTTGATAATAATTGTTGATCGACACTAAATCAATTAATCTTGTTAGATACTATCATATGGATGAGAATTGTTGTTAATTAACTTGATCATCAAGTAATGACAATGATAATGTATATAACTGTTTAAATTGTTTGGTAATGTTCAATTAATTAGATGACAAGGTTTCAATGAAAAGAGGAAAAGTTGATGTTGATTTTTGTTTATCTGGAGGGAAAAGTAAATATCTTTGATGATGAAATAAAATCAACACCAGAGATAAAGATGATGAGGATGCGGATGAGAAAAAAAGATGAAACTGAAATGGAGAAACAAAAGTTTTCGGTGACTTTTTTTTTGTTCACTATTAGAGCTGTATGAGGTTTCCTATGGAGAGAAATCAAGTGAGAAGATGATGTTGATACTATTGATGAGGATGAGGATGAGGATGAGGATGAGGATGAGAAGGATGATAAAAGAGAGAATGACAAGTGTACATAACACTGACTGATGGTGGAGTCTAAATGTTTTGCGGATGAGAAAAGGAAATAGTACAGATGTGGAAGAGAAAAATCTTTGCCAGAGAGAGAGAGAGAGAGAGAGAGAGATGATTATGGAGAAGAAAAAATGATGCGGATGATGAGACGGTTCCATCTTCATGTGAGGCGCAATCTCTGAAGATAATATGATTAGTACAATTTACTGGGAGTTCGATAATCTTAATGATAGAATAGTTTCATGAGAGAAGATAAAGAATAGAGTTCTCTTTGATGTGAGATACTGGAATCAGGCCATTTTCTTGGAATTGATAAAGAAAAAAAAACGTCAATCTCATAAGAACAATTTTTTAATCGTAATTGATTGTCGAAGAAAAAGTTTAGAAAATTGAATCGACTTCGAGAAAGAAAACCTCGAATTCATTAGGAACTGATATTACATTGTATCCTTTTAATGGGTCTAAATATTATCTTGGTACTTTTTACTATAAATTGCTTGAAAAATCTCAGATCATTAGTTAATTGTCCGACTTAAATCATCTTTCAGATTATTTATTTATGCATCTTAACTACTGCCCTCTAGTAGAACAATTAAAAACTAAAACTGTCATTATTTTTAATTCTTTCATTGAATAAGTTAGGAAGTTAATTTAAACGAGGCTCCAATTGAATAAGTTATAAATCAAGAAAAGTTTGAATTGAATCAAGAACCGTGTTGTAAACTGGTAACAATGAGTCCTAGAGTCTCTCGAACTCATCAGTAAAAATATTAGACGATTAGCCCTGTATATTAATACTTATCGTGATCAACCCGCGAACGTAACTTTGGTAATATATTTTTGAAGTACATGTATTGTTCAATTGTATCTGGACGGATATGTGTTTGAATTATGTACTCAAGAATATGAACTGTGCATATATTTTTGGAAAGATGAATGAATTCTGGCTGAAATAAACTTCCTGCACATTTTTCATAAGATTGATATGCTATACAAGGCGTTCAGGTCAACTAAACAGATTTGTTTCTTGAACTTTTAGAAAAATCTTTAAATGACCTCTAACCACGTGCTGTGATGAATGACCTTGAAATAGAGCCATATGATATGACGACTCGAAATATATTGGTTAAATGTTTGTAGGTAGTGTAGATCAAAAGTTGTACAAAAAAAACGGATTTTAATTGGTGTAAACGCCCTGTAAAAAAAACGATTCGTGATGAAAATTGATTGTTACTAATAACTGATTGTAATTATTGAGAGGACACTTAATTTGATGATGATCATGATAGATGATTAAGCTCAAGTGATTAAATTGACCCTGGTGACCTTTATTTTTCATCAAAATCGTGATTTAATCATAACAACTCAATTGTTGGACATTAAGGGTAACAATAACTGTAATCACAATCGTACATGTATTAATATATTATCATGAAAGGCAAACATTTGAAAACCTTAATCACATTGATTATCATCATTTGGAGATAAATATTTGATCAGATAATTGTAATTGAATCAATTTCAAGCTAAATGATGATAATAATCATTTGAAAGCTCAATGAAGGAAGTGAAAATATGATCATCATGTATTAAAGAGAGAGAGAGATGAAGGTGGTCAAGGGAAGTGGACAAGTGAAAATGTAATATTGATACAGAAGATGAACCAAAGGAGGTGGGAGAATATGAGTTTCATGGTGTAACATGGGAGATAAGCAGTGATAATGATAACCTTCATTGAAATGGTACAAATAATAAAAATAATAGTGAAAAAAAACCAACCCAAATTTTGTCAGAACTTTTCCTCTTCAACTAATGGAACTGGATTAAGTTAATGACCATCAAATGGTTACTACTAACGGTAGAGATGATGAGGTTCTCAATCCATCTTATAATCATCTTCCTACTTCTAATAAGAGAGACATGAACACCTACTTCATGTGATGATGATTATCTTGCTGATGATAAACATAAACATTGAAATTGAATCAGAAAATCTGAACAAACTTGAGTTCACCCAAATTGATCAAAGTGAGTCCATTAAAACATGTAATTGTTATCAATATTATCATTGTTAAGTGTCCTTTTCACAATCAACCACTTTTCCTATTATCACCATTATCATCATAATCATCAAATCAATTGACAATCAAACCTTTTCCTGATTCTTTTCCATAAATGAATCTCCCTGAACATGGTTAAAGTTTATGTACTTTATCAAGTACAGAATCACTTTCTCCTTTAATAATTTTCTTTGGTTCATCTGAAAATTTCCCATGAAACTGAGAAACTCAGGTCATTCTAATAGAATTCATGGTGTTTCTTTCAAAGTCAAAGGGTTAAAACTGATGTTGATATGATAAAATCGATGAAAAAAATTCATAATATATTGAATTTGATCCAAAGGAAAACCTTGGAAATGACAGTTCGATAAACTGAATTTCCAGATGATTGATGCTGAACTTAATCCTAGTTAAATCCAATCTAAATCTTACCGGTGGTGAAATCAAATAAAAGTGATTGAGAGTGAAAGAGATATTCACAAATCTTTTCCACTTTCTCATCATGATCATTACCATGAAAAAGTTCATAAGCATCATCATCAACTAATAGTTCCCATAGTATTGAGAGTTTTTATCTCCTTTCATTCAGATGAAACTTTTTCTATTCCCTGAACTTATCATCTCAATTGAAGATTATAACTATTAATGTAATGACACTTTTAATTGCGAGTCTAATCAACCCTTTAATTGTTGTATTGGATATTAAATCAATGTTTCTTTTGTATTATCTCATATATAAAATAAGAGTCAATGAGAAATAACAATTAACGGTTAGAATTGAAAGTTAATTTTTTTTCTTTCCACCATTATTAATATTATCCTAATTAACTGATTACGCGATTATATAATCGGGATAATCAATTAACTGTCATATCATCAACTGTTAATTGTTATCCTTGTTTCTTTATCATCATCTTCATTGTGTTTGTTTCATTGGCAACAAATTGGTTTAATTGTTTTGATAATTGTGAGATTTGTTTTTTATTATCAATTGTTGACTGATATTGACCTTGAAAAATGGGACATAATTAATCATATTGATAATAAATATATTTACAATTGGGTCAAAAGTTGATCAAAATCGGACAATTAAATTGATTGATGAATTTTCTTACACACTGGTTAGTTTAACTAGAGTGATAATTGAAAGATTGCTTGATAATTAAAAGGATGATTAAAAATGGGCTCTATTTGTTGACGGAAAATTATTCAGACAAAATTCTTGTTCATGAGAATCTATTCCGATGAAACAAAAGCCACACTATCTTCATGGTGGATCATGATGATAAGGTGATGTAGAGATAAATTGATGAAGGAAGATGAGGAGAGAGAGAGAGAGAATTTCAATGAGCCTAATGTTAGCGACTCTTTGATTTATTATCACTAAGAAGATGAGATTCTCTGAGAAATAACAAGTCATCATCAATAAGAAAGAAAAAGAAAGAGAAACATTTTCACAAATCATCTTCATCTTTTTTCCTCATCTTCATTATCTTACCATTTTTTTCTCATTCCTTTTTCTTCTCGTGTCTGTAAAGATACAAAGAAGAAGAAAAAGAAAATGAAAAGATGATGAGAATAGAGATGAAGATTAAGATGATGATGATGATGTTTTCCCTAAACATCAAAAGGATTGGATTTTGATTTCTCTTCATCATCATCTTTTTTCATCCTCATCCTTTTATCCATTGTGTCTGTAACTTTTTCCCCTCTCCTTCAAACTTATCTCATCTTTTTATTAGCTTCATTACCCTTTCACCAAAGATCATCATCATCATTATCATCTTCATCAACCTCCTTATCCTCTGGTACTTTCTCATCCTCATCCTCATCTTCATCTCTCTCTTTGACATGTTATCTTCAATTTTTCATCATTTTCTTATCCGATTTTATCATCATCACCATGATTCCAATTGAATTGAATTGGAACTTTTTTTCTTATCATTTTTCATCCTTTTAACAGTTCAAATCATCAATGATGTCTAATTATAATCTTTCATCCTCTTATCCTTTTAATCAATAAAAGTTTATCCATTAATAACCAATTAATTAATTTCCAATCAATTTGATTTCAAGTTTAATGGAACTAATCAATTTAATTGAATAATAATAACAACATGAAAGTGATCATTACTTCAACCAACTAATTGTTTTCTAATCACAATTAGTAGAAAGTAATTAATTAAATGGTCACTAGTTAATTAGATAAGAAACAGAAAAGTCACAAAAAAAATCAATCAATTAAATTGTTGATCAGTTAAGAAATGTTTAAGTTTGAATTAAAATTAGAAATCAAATTAAAATGATTATAATTGTAATTTAAATGTAATCTCTATTAATTATCATATATATTAATTATTTAATTGTAATAATATGTTAACTAACTCAATGATTAACAACAGTTAAAAATAATTCAACAACAATTAACGGGAACAACATTTTTCCTGTTGTAAGATTTTTATATTAATCCAGTTAATCAACTCACTCATCATCATTAACAATTAACAGTTAACAATAAAGATTAGGTCAATGTGCTAATGTTAACCTTTATATTAATCATAATCATCAGATTAATATTAAAATTATCAATTAATTATGAGAGAGAAAGACAATTAAGAAAAAGTTAATTAAACATCAATACAAAGCGACAACAATAAGGTACATTCAATTAACACCCTTTGACCATTGGTCAGGCTATTAAAATAGTCTCAATTATATAATAGATGTGAAATTATCACAATTGATTAACTGAAAAAGGGATTACAATTAAGATTAGATTTAGAATAAGAGAAAATTTTGATAATATTATTATTATTATCTGATGTCCATTAAATATCATGATGATGGTCATGGTGAGTTGAATTTGAACAATCTGATTGAATGAACCTTCAAGAATGAAACATAACAATAATCATAATTTACTTAATTTTCATTGGAGATTATTATTATCAATATAACTAGAAATTAGTTTAATTTGATTGACAATTCAATTGGTTGAGCAATTGGCTATTAGTATTTTGTATTTGGTGTCTGGATAATTATCATTATATTATCATGTTGATTGATTCGGAAACAGAATTGAAATAAGATTGGAAATGTAAACTTTGAAAAGGTAAACAACTGAATCATGATCAACAGAATGGAAAACAATTTGTTGATCAACAATTTAATATGGAAGATTTTTCTTCCAATCATATTGATCATAATTAGGAGGATAATCAAGTTGATTGAAAAAAGGAGAGAGAGAGAGAGAGAGATGAAAATAAACCGTTATTTTTTGTGATTTATTTTATCTCCTTCCTTTTGATTACAATTAAATTGTGGTACCTGTCTGATACTGTTAACAATTTAACCTTTTAAATTGGTTTCAATTGATTAAAACCATTAAGTTAATTCAATTTTTCAAGGTTAAATTAGGTTCAAAACGATTTGTTTCTCATTTAATTTAGTTTCTAATCAGACAATCAATTTTTCTTATTGATTAACATTATCATTACCATTATTTAACCAATTAAGTTGAATTTAGAGTAATTTTATCAAAGTTTTAAAGACAATTAATCGAGTTCTATTATAAAAAGTTCAAAAGGTATCGATATCAATGTATTAGATTTTGAAATTTTGCCAATATTTGAATGGGTCACATTGATTGGGACAACTACAATTAACTGTCACCAAAACAATTTAGACTACATGATTTAAACTTGATCGTTACAATCAATACGAATAATAAATATGAAAATCTTTAACCTCGGGTTGAGATGTTGTTGAGTTTTGTTTATGTTTACATGTTTATTTTGATAATAACGATGATGATGTGAGCTTTATAAAGCATTTAGATGACCTGGCCCGTCGAGAATTTAAGATGATGATGATGATAAGAGAGAGATGAGAGTGGCCTGGGCCTCTTTCTTTTCCTCTATTTTGATTAAACTTTGCGTGAAATAAACAGTAAAACAAACGAGGTCATCAAGGTAACAATGTTTTTCCTCAGCCAATCCTTTGACTTACTAAGCTTATTAACTAATCTCTTTTAGCCCTTTAATCTCATATTATTATTATCATTTTTGTACACAAAAAACAGCCTTTTCTGGCTGTTTGTTTTTATAATAATTCAGTCAAGCCCAATACAAATAGAGAAAAGAAAAGATAGAAAACAAAATTATTAGAACAAAAAAAAAGTTTCTTCTTTTGAAAAAGTTTCTCATTTGTTTTCAACTTTTCTCTCTCTTTTTTTTACCAAATTTCTTGCTTCCTTTTCATGAATACAGAAAACTTTTTTTCTCTTCTTACAAATGATTTTTCACCTTTTGAGAAACCATGGTAAATTAAATTTCTACTATTAATCACCATGTTTACTCAGAATTAATTGTTCCAAAAAAGTTCAGTCAAGAATAAAAAAAGAAAGAAAAGTTTTCATTACATTTCCTCTTCTCTCCATCAGATGGCGTGGAATCGAATTTCAAAGCGCCATCTAGTGTGGAGAGAAAGAGAATGTTAGTTAGAACGAATTTTTTTTTCTTCTTTTTGTTTATTAATCATTTGTTACTTTTGATTGTTGCTTCCAACTTCTTTGTAACAGAAAAACTTGTTAATTGTAATTAAGTGTTGATCAATCTCTAAATTAATTAGCTCTTGTTAGTAAGTGTAAAGTGAACTTCAAATGTCCCCTTGGATTTAATTACTGTGAATGTTTGTCGAAAATTAAAATTACCAGAGGATTGTTTTTATTTCTATTGTTACCTTTTGATTGGAAGTAAAAAAGAAAAAGAAAATATTCTCTCTACTTTATTTTAATAGATTTACATGTTTTATATCAAATTAACCCTGAAAGAAAATAATATTCAATGGAATTAAAATGACCTGTAAAATGGTTAGAGGCAATGGCGGTGGTTCGTGTGGCCGTCGGTTTGTTGCTTCACCTGAAGATTTACCTTACATTGTTTGGGACTCAACGGTAAACAATATTGATGAATATGGACCAGCACCATCTCTGCACAGTCATCCAGCCTCGATTATCACATATAACCATATACCGCCAATGATTAACTCTTGCCAAGCCTCATCGACAATCTCATGGGATTCATCAACATTCACAAGACGTTGCTGTTCACCGGCTTGTTGTGCCATCTTATTAACGGCCATACTTATTTTGGCCGCTTTATTAACTGTTATTGGAGTTGCTGTTTATTTAGGTAATTTACTTAATCCATTTTCATGAAATTTCCTCTCCAACTCAATCATTATCCTCATCATTTATTTCATTGTAAAAACCATCATCATCTTAATGAGCAAATTAATCTGTGTATCAATAACCATCATCATCATCAACTTCATTGCTTTTTTTTATTAGTTTGGTAATTCAGATTTGATTTGGTTTTAAGATGCTCACAATTAACTATGTATTTAGTCAATTGTGTCAATTGTGTTTGTTTAATCAATTGGGATGATAGGTGACAATTACAATTGCAACCTTATTCATGACCGGATTTATGTTAATCTTATATATATTTTTTTATTTACTTTCTATTAATAATTTTTTGTCAACTTTTTGTCAGTTTCATCGTTTTTATCACGATTCACGATTCTTATTGATTTTCATTGTATTTGGAATGAAAATTATCATGATAAAGCAAATTGCGACTTTATCATGACAATGAATTGATTCAGTGGTTTTCTTGAAATTATCTTTACGATATTTATTGGTATAAATCTAATTCTGTTGAAATTACCTTAATCATTTCTGTTCTCGTCCATTGCAAATCAGATACAATCAATATCATTACTTAATCTTATTCCAATCCTAATCAGCGATTCATGATTAATATTTATAACCTTTTCCAATACTTATTGTTATTTCCTATTCTGATCCTGATTTGATTAGTTAATCATAAAGTTTTTACCATCATCTTTTTTTTTACTCAATTCAACACTTTAGATCAATGATAACAATCAACTTGACTGATTATCATCTAGTTGATTACTTCCTTTTACCTTAGTTTGTTTTTCACTTTGATAACAATTGAATTTTCATTGATTTTAAAATATTCTGATTGCTTGAATTGTCATGTTGATGATGCTCATGATGATCAGATTTGCATTAGTATTAAATTATTATGAGAGAGAGAGAGAGAGAGAGAGAGAGATAATCTTGATTGTTCCTAACCCTGAAACAAAGGCCTTATTTTGATGATGATGATTAACTTGGTGTCTTGAATATGATTAACCTTTTTCTTAAGAAAACTGTTAATCAGTTCCTGATTAGAATTGTCATTTCAACAACAATCAGATAAATAACAAACTCAATTACAGTTACAATCTATTGTCAGTATATGTTGATTAACATGATAACAATTGAACATTCATAATTTTAAATTTACTCCAACAATTTAATTAGATTTTTCTTCACCATTTCTCTGCTATTAACTTAATTATATTACATTAAATTTCCCAGTTAATCTTGATTCTCAAAATAACTATTTAAATGTAACTTTAATCATGGTAATCATGTTGATCATTGATCAATAATAAGAAAACTTCATCTTAATCTAATCTCACCAATTTACATGATAACCATTTGGGTGATTATTTTTGATTATCATACGAAATGATTTGCAAGTAAATTGTTGAAAATTGACTTCAATTTTAATCCATTGAATTCACGTAAACCAAATTTAGCATATTTAATTGTTACAATAAACTACAAGAATTAATTGATTGCTTGAAATTATCATGAAAAATCATGATCAAAGGCTTAACCTTTTTTTTTCACCAATTCAATTAAAAACTATTATTTTTTATTTGATTGTTTTGATCAATTGATTTGAATGATCATCACTTTAATTATACTAATTATGCAAAATTGAGTTGGGTAAATTGTTATTACCTTAATTGTAATAATAATTGAAAACAAATGATTGATAATATTGCTGATTGATTTTCGTGATTCAAATTATCTTGTTGACTTATCATTTAACCAACAACAATCAATTATTGTTGTTCTTGATTGAGATGGAAAGTTTTTCATGAAGTTAATTTGATTTCTAAATTGTTTAAGAAACTTAAATTATTAGATTGTCATTTTTTACTCAATTAATACACAATTGAATAATACAAATTTCTAGGCTCATTTTGTCCTTTAAATTATCTTAATTTTGTTCAATGGGAACAATTAACTAACTTTGTGATTGAGTAAAATGATACAGATAAGCTGAAACTATTAATAATAATACTATTTGGTTAGTTAGTTAATTTTTCCAAGTGTAAAATGCCCTCAAGGGTTAACATGTAAATTTAGTCATTGCAATTTAATTTACGCTGTTGTGTTATTAATAAATACAACTGTTGAATGTCCAGTTAAAGAGATGACCAGGTTCACACGATTTAACTTACTGGTCAATCTTTTTTATCATCTTCTTCTTCATTATCTGCTTCATCTGTATCATCATCATCATCATCATCATCATCTAAATGATAATTTAAACTTACATTATAATAATTAAAGTCTGTCATCATCATAAGCCATACTGAGAGATGGTCACTTTCAAAAAAAGTAACTGGTCAGTCTGAAGATGATAATGAAAAATAACAAGAAAAAGAGAAAAGGAAAGAAGATGAAGATGAAGATGAAGATAATAATAGTAATGATGATGATGAGGACGATGTCCTGCCGGATGTTGTGATACAAGAAACAGGTCATCAGCCAACACACAATTGACCAACAACTACACTTACAATTTAAAGTCACTCACAATTTCATCTAATTATCTTGAATAATTTGCTACTTTTCATCTCTTCATCACGATTACAATTACCGAATGGACAATCTAATTATACTAATCCATTTTAATCTTAATCCATCAACAGGTATCATCACTAATCTATCCAAAGCAACAATATTACCTGTTAGTGGACGTTTTCGTGTTATATCTGGTGACGATTTTGTCCCTTCCTTGTACAATACATCGTCTACATCTTTTCATGAGAAAGCCGAAAAATACAATGCCATTGTAAGTTAATTAGTCTAATTAATTGTCTAACAACAACAATAATACTAAAAACAACAATCGAAATCGTTTTAATTACTTTCAATGAATTTGAATAAACTGAAACACAATTAACGATTATTTTAACTTCCTTCCTTTTATCCGTTTTTATAATATAATACTTTCTGATTCTTTCATCATCTCCAATCGGTTAGACTAATTAAAAATTTTCTCAATCAATCTTAATTGTTGATAGTTCATTTTACTGATTAGTGAAATCTATTCATCTTAATGTGACTTTTTTTTTCTTTATCATTGTTTTAACTTTATTTCTCTTCCTTGATTTCTTGTTCAGTTAATTGTAATCAGAGAATTGAAATGCCAATTTGATTGCAATTAATTTCAATTGATAATCTTAGAAAGAAACTGAATAGATTGGTGTGTTTAATTACATTAACCAATTGCTAATTCTTAAAACTATCTAATTGTCAATCCTGTTTTCTCATCGTTACCTAATACACATAATAATCTGATTCTAATTGAAAAGCATCAGGTTTCCCGCTGTTTCTTATCAAGTCTCACCTTTGAAAAAGGTGAAAAAGACTCACAAATGATAATATAAAGTTGACAAAAGTTCATGTTTGAAGATATCATTGTTTTCATGATAATAATGATGATGAAAAGAAATCCAATGAAAAGATACAACATATTATCATCATCATCTTAGATTCTAATGTCCTCATCATTATTTACTTGTTATTCACTGAATTACTCTTATTGTTCAACGAGGAACAAGATGGAGATTAAAATGACGATGATGATGATGATGATCTGTTCAATATCTCACCCACAAGATAACCACCTTGGAATGAAATTCTGTTGTTATTCAATATCCAATAATAATAAGAATTTTTGAAAGAAAAAATCATAAGCTCTAAAAAAGATGAATATGATTACTGTATCATTAGAAGAAGAGAAAATTTCATTTCTTTATAATATTCATCATTCTTAATCATCATCATCATTATCATCATCATGTTGTTATTGTTATCAACATGAATTCACTTGAATTTAAATTGTAACAATTAACTTGAGCCCAACAATGCGAATGTAGGATATTAGGGAAAAGTTTTCTTCTAATGATAAGTTTCAACTATTATAATAAGAAGAAGGGTGAAAAAAAATTAACTTGCAATAATTTCCATTTATTGTATTCTGATTAGCTGATTAATCATTAATCTGAATAGTGAATTTGCTTAGAGATTAACACTTTGCTGATAATCTTAATCTTTCCCAATTTAGATCATTTTCATTTTTTTTTCTTCTGCGCTTCATTTCATTAACATGATTTACTTTTTATACGTTTACTAAATCAGAACAACATTGAATATTTTTTTTCTGTGATTATCATCATTCTAAATGATTGATAATGATTATTGACTATGATTAAGATTAAGCTGATGATTTTTTTATCGATAATATTGATAACAATCAACTACCAATATCATCATGAAAAAAAATGCAACAACAAACTCTCATGATCTTGAAAATCATCGTTCCAATTGAATGGGAAAAATAATCTCGTTTTTTTTATTTACGATTTACAATCAATAATAATGAATATTTGAAGTTAACGGTAAATCTTGATTATTTTGATTCCTTTTTGATGATGATGGTGATGATTATGATGATGATGATCACTCCTACAACGTTTGACTTGTAGTTGCGATCACCCATCCGGTGCCTTGGGGCAGTTTTGTAAGGGCGTAAATGGTTAAACTAATTGCAATAGTTAAGCTGATGATGATTATGATTAAGCATAATAAGAATATAAAATTAAACCTCTAATTGATGTAACTATTTACCTTTCCTTTAGATTTCCCTCATTTCCACCCTTTCTTTTGCATTTTGCTAACAATCATCAACATCATCATTACCTTTTTCTCTTTAAATTTAATCATCACCATCATCATATTCATCTTCATCTTTATCCTCATCTTTCTAGGGTGTGGTAACTGGAACAGCATTGTTTTTAATGTGATTCTCATCTCAAACCAATTTAACAATTTACTCTGGGAAATATCATTTAATTGTAAATTGTTTCATCTACCCTTTCCTTTTTTACCTTTCTCTCTCTCTCTCATCATAATCTTCATAATCTTCATCCATCTTCATCATCCTCCCAATCAGATAGTAAATGTTTCTTCAGTTAATCCAGGTTAAAGTTAGACTTTCACACAACGATTTTATTATCTCATCGTCATCCTCATCATCATCATCATCATCTCCATCCTCCTCCTCTTAAATTTCAAAGTCATTCGTACCTTTTAAATTTACCAGCAATTAACTTAGTAAATTAATGAGTAAATTGCCTTTAGCTGGTCAATCTAAATTGTTTCAAGTGAATTGACCATTCCCATTTTATTAATTTAATCTTCTCTTATATCCTAATAAATACTATTAATTCACATTCCCCAATCTGATTATAATTATCATTAAAAGTCTTAATCATTAAGATGATGAGAATCATTATTGTTTTATCATAATTAATTCAATTGAGTCATTAAATTGATCTAAATTTAAATTTTCACTGTAACAAATCATAAAATTAGCTGATTAATTGTGATAATTTCTGATTGTTTCTATTATTCAAATTAAATTGATTAGTCTAAAATTGTTCAAGTGACTTCACCTCTATTATTATCATATTTATGTAAAATATCAAAACTTAATTGTACTAATCAATTAATTTTTTTTATTCCTTTTAATGTTACAGATTCATTCAGCTTTTCAATGGACTTCAATTGAAAATTCAATTATTAAAAGTGAAGTTTATGCTTTTCGAAAAGGCTCATTGATTGTCCATTTTCGAGTTTATCTTGACCGTAAAAAGATACTTCAAGCTCGCAACACATTGGCCTTTGGACGAAACAATAATAATATTGAATCGCGATCGTCATCTCAAAATGATAATCTGATTCCCCATTTGGTTCAACATGAGATGAGGGAAGGATTAGTTCAACTTCGTATGATTGGACCAGGTCGACCTGAGATCGATCTTGATTCGTTAACAGTTACATCATATCATACAGATCCAATGTTGAATTTGAAAGATCAGTCAGTTCCTTTACAGATAACAAGAGGAAATGTTTTCTATGAAAGAAATGAAGGTAATCAGCCCGTTGATTCAGTTTTAACGGCGATTCATTTGAAACCCTTGAAACAATCAACTAGAAAACCCACCTTACTACAAGTAGTAACTAAGACAACACCTCAAGGATCAACTTCTACAACAACAACTACCACAACAACAACAACAACAACAACAACAACGTCGACGACAACACCCCGTCCATTGATTTCTTTAAAGTCAAATAACAAACACCAAAAGCCATTAGCTAATTATAACAACAATGATCACAATGATATTGGTCACAATCAATTAATGTCATCAGCAACACAACACAATCGTCGTTATTCAAATGATAATCCAAATGATTCATTAATTAATCGATTTGCAAGTCGACTTAGACCATCTCGACCTTCATTAACAACAGTACGACCCGTGACCGGTAGTATAGCATCATCATCATCATCGCCATCTTCAACGACAACAACAGTAGCTCCTACAACAATTAGAACTACATCAACTACACCCACAACAACAACGACAACAAGATCATCAACATCTTCATCCACAACAATACCTCCATTGTTTACAACAAGAAGAATGAGATTGACATCATCATCAACCACAACCACAACTCCGGAACCACCACCAATTGTTTATACCGATGAATCAATTAAATTAACCAGTCGAGATCCCAATTTGTTTACTCACAAAACAACACGAACACGAATTGATTTTCCATCTCTTCTTGCCGGTTTACGATTGAAAACCACCACAACAACCACAACCACAACAACTACAACAACTCCTCTACCAGAACCATCAACCATCTCTCTAGGAACTGTATCACCAATCCCACCTAATCATAAACCTCCGCCGGGCACATCAATAAAAGTCACATCTCTTGACTTTGGTCAATGGAGACCATTGTCATCCCCGTTCAAACCTCCCAACGACCCAAAATTACCGGTTAAATTTTCACCTCCTTTAGCACCTCCATTATTATCATCATTTCCACCTCAATTCACTCACCACAAACCACCACCACCACCACCACCTCCACACCAACCCTCACATTCATCATCTAATGACTTTAATTTGAACAATCGTTTAGGATTCAAACCTGGACAAATGAATAAGATGCCGATGGTCATTGCCGTTAGTCCAGGTGACCATATGAGACGTCGTATACCAATATCAGTATTATAACAGTTGAGTGAAAAATAATCTGTAACAATTATCTTCCCTTGATTAGATTTAATTGTGATGACCAATTCTCTAAATTAACTTCCATCACTTTATCAGCGAGGTAAAATTGACACATTCTCACTTAAATCATCCCATTTATTTTTAAATCATTTCCAACCTTCTAAATCATAAAATATAAAATCAATTCTGATTAATCCGTTATAATATTAAACACAATTAACTGTAAAATTTAAAAACTTTTTCTAACTATTTAAATTCAAAAGCAAATATTATTGTTACTTTTATAAAGAAATCACTATGATCATTTTTGTAATGTTTTGTTTTAATCAATAAAAAATGTAATTTAATTTAAATTGATCCATTTAATTGAGAATTAAGTTGATTGTTGATCATCAACAGTTAGTGATGGATTTTCTAATGGTTTACCTTGAGAGAGACTTTTAAATTGTGATTCAACTTTCTCAATTAAATCGCCATTGGTATCAGCCATTTGAAATAAATTGTACTCTCTGATTATCGGCTCATATATTTTGACCATTTTAAGGCACTGGTCAAGAGGAACACCTTTGGAAAGTCCATATTCAATTGCGGTTGGACAACCTTCGGGTACCATTGATGGACCTTGATTGGGTCGAGAACACGATCCACCAAGGAAATCGGGAACATTTTCTTTGGCAATGTAATTGAAAATCTCAGGTCTCGAAATAAACACAAGGATTGACCGTTCACTTTCGGGTACTAATTTCTTGACAATCGCCCAACCAAATTTAAAGATCTTGGGTAAATCAATTATCAGAATTTGCTTTAAACAGGCTGGTAAATAGGTTCTCATGACGTTAATTGCATGCCAGATGAACTCAAATTCAGCGTTTTTCAGGCCACATCCTTGGAAATCAATTAGTACCGTGTAGAAGGCACCTTGGAGTTTAATATCGAGATCGTAGAAAAATTTACTCGCCCAAGAGATCGCATGAGGTACCAAGGTCCACATCTAAGTATATATTTGACTCGAATGTAAATCGTAAAGTTACCCTCAAGATCGGGCTCATAATCAAATAGAGCACCGATAAAGTAAAACTCAGCGGGAAAAGTGTTGGCCTCAGTTCGTCGAAAGTTTTCCTGTTTGATCCATTTTAATGTTCCGATCATCATCTTAAATGCTGCGTCAACGTTTCGCTTTCTAGAGATGAGAAAACGCTTAACGAAAAAATCATCTTCGGCTATCTGATTAATCCAATAGTTGAATAAGATTCCAACGATTAGAGTTACTTATTAATGAGAAATTTTTATTTGTAATTTACTAGTTTTTACTTTCATCTGGTTAATCATGATACTAATCATGGCTATGGTTCATTAATTGTTTACCTTGAGTTTGTTGTTAATCACGAGGAGATTTAATTTTAATCACTTGATTTTAAACTAAATCAACTTTAAAATCAAGATGAAGAAGATGAAGTTTTATTTTGTCGATTGATGAAATGAATGATCAATGTTAAGGTTAATTGTTTTCTAAACTAATTTTGGTTTCGACTATTTGAATTTTTGATTAACCTAAATCACAATATAGTATTATAATTAAGACAAGATCTACAACAGAAAAAGGTAAATTAATGAACCATTGATGATTATTGTTGGTAATCTAATTGTTACTTACTGATTGTTGACAAAAAATTAAATTACTTTACCCTTTTAATGTCTTCTTCATCAAATTGTTCCGAATCAGTTTTGATTAATTGACTAAATCGTTGTTGCATCTCCTTAACAAGGGGACCACTTTTATTAGTAATTTGCTTATTATTATTGTCACAATTAGTTGACATGATTGTTGATTTGTATGAGAATCGTAACTTTGTTGATTGTTGTTTATTCACAAAACAAGAAACAATTTGTTTACTGTCTCCTAATTGACTGTAATTAAATGATGACAACAATTAACCGAAACGCCAAGAGAAATGAATAAAAATTCACTGATAATAATTAAAGGTAATTTTAAACAATTAACTCTTAATTAGGTATTGTATTATAACTTAATTAACTTTAATTTTGTATTTCTGGTCCTTTTGTTTGTTAAATTAAACATTTAAAGTACAACAAACTTATTGGAAATCAAAATGGTAACTAAATCTAATCAACTGAAAGGGAAAACTTTTTTGTAGTTAAATTGCCTTAGGGAGTTTTAACCATGGCGATTAAATTTCTGTACGAGTTGTTAATCAAGTTTTCAATAACTAGTAATCATCGTGATATAAATAATAATAATCATTAGAGAAGGTTATTTAACCGAGGTTGATTGTATCGTTAATCGATTCAATTTTTCCATTTCAATTCGATTGGATTTATATCAGCTAATTAACTTATGATTGAAAATCCTAATCATGTAAATGTATCAGAGATTGAATGAAGATATTATCATTCCCCAATGAGTTAATTGTTGAGTTCCAGATTAGTTAATATGGCGTTTTCTTTGGTTTTTAAGATTGGTAATTATTGGTTACATTGATTAACTGATGATTGGTCATTTCGATTTCGTTAATTTCAATCATTTTCGTTTCTTCTTTGGTGTTGATTGAATCTTTTCTTGAAATCTTTTTCCTTTTCCTCATCTGATGGTTCTGCTGGTAATTTCCTTTCCGATTGATTAATAGTATTTATAGATTAAGGTGGATTTATAATCATGATAACTGGAATCTGGTGTTAATAGAATGTTTAGCTATTTACAATTTAAATTATATTAGACATTAGACTATGAGAGTTAACAGAATATAATAAAATAGCAAAAGAAATTGGAATGACAATTATTGAAACATTCAAATTCAGCAGCGTTAAGGAAAGTAAATAAAAAGCCAAAAGCACAAGATTTCACAGATATATATGTTTTCAATGGAGAAAGAGGTGAGATATTTAAATGGTCACTGTTCGAAATATTGTTAATCGTGCAATATAGAATCGATTTATTTTTCCATGATTAGTTGTGAAGAACAAATTAATCAGCCTTGACTGGTTTTTCACTTTTTTCAAATGGACACGATGAGGAAGCATTTCCATCAGATTTGCCACCATCATCCTTTTTACCAGCCTGTATAAAGAATAGAATACGTACAAGAGATTAATAGAAATCACATTTGAATAGAAAAATCAAATTATAGATTAAGTTAATTACCTTTATCTCCTTAGGTGTAAACCAAGCATCAATAATTGGCTGGAAAATTGGTTGAAGATATTTACTCCAAATGAGAAGCAGAACAACCATAACAGGGCCGAAGAAACAAGGAAGGCAAACCATGATTCCTAATGAAACAATTTAAATTAATTATTAAATGAAAATTCAATCAGTTAATTTGCAATTAAACGAAGACAATTAGATAATTACAGACAAATTTTCTAAATGATTTGTGTCAAAAAATGTAAACAAATCAGAAAAGACGATTTGTGTCGCCATCTAGTGGAAGTTTTGTTTGTTAATAGAATTTCAGATTTTAGTTTTGAAAATTAAATTTTTAGATGATATTTGTGTTTAATTAGTCATTTTGTATTCTTTTAATCATTCAACTTCAGGGTAAACATAATGATACAATTTAATATCAATAAGCTTTAGATTTTTGATGACAATTAGTAAATTTCTCTATGAATGTTACAGTGTGGACACTTGAAGAGGGTTGAATTTGTTTTGTTTCTCATTTTTGATTTAAGTCAAAGGTTGAAGATGTTGATTTGATAAAAGTTGATCGTGGAAAAATCAACATAATGTTTTGAACCGGAAGATTAATTATCTTGTAACTGGTTCCATGAGCTAATGGTGGAAATAAGCATGCCAAAGAATAATAATAATAATAAGAAGAATTGATAAAACATCTTAGAAAATGAATGAATGGATAACGAGTTAGAATTGAATTTCCGTAAGCTTGTTTTCACTAACCAGAATTTTTTGATAAAATCTTGTCAACTTATTAAGATATTGGTGTTTTTTCATATTGGAGTAAATTATCAGGTTAATTGTTGTTGATGCTGTAGATGTTGTTGTTGAAAATGTTGTTATTGTGATGCTATTGTGGATGTTTTTGTAGAAATTGATGTTGATGTTGATTTTGTTGTTGTTGTTGTTGTTGTTTTTCCTTTAGACGATTGGATTGAAATTTTCGATTATCAAATGTTTCCCATGTTGGTGAAAAATTGAGTATCCTTTTTAAGCTTCACTTTCTTCAGCAGCTTCTGGGACTTCTGATACTTCCGGTGCCAATATTGGTACAATTAAATGTTCCTTTGACATGAGATTATATTTTGTTACAAATATTGTAAATCGTTTACAAAGGTGACTTGTATTCTCAAACTCATCGAAAACACTTCGATGGTGAAAATATGCATGACCAAATATCCGATATACTCGTCGACACACTGAACCTAATTTACTAACAGATGATTCCTTCATGGTTACTCGAGAAGGAAAATATTTTGTATTATTTAAAGACAAGCTCCATCCAATGTATGACGGGTATAGTCTATGGCAGGACATTCTTTCGGTGTTTTATGGGCTGCACACAAGAAAATCCATTGCTCCGTTGCGGTCATTTGTATACACATCTCGGGAAGACATTCTTTCTGTAATTTAACAGCTAATTTATTTAATTCCATACAAAATTGACGAAGATGCTCATATTTCCAGGTTCCTTCATCTTGACCCTCCGGTGGTGATAATATTTCATCAATATTTGAAGTATTACAGCGAATTGATTGTTGAATTAACTGTTGTACTGCCAAAGTTGAATCCATATCTTCAAACGATTCATCGGCCCAATCATTAAATTCAATACTTTTTATTCCTTTGGAATTGCGTCGAAATATTCTACCAGCAACTGTCATCATAATTATTTTTACCTTTACCTTTACCTTTCTCTCTCTCTCTCTTTCTCTCTATCACTTTCTCACTCCTTCACTTTTCTCAATTTTCAATCTTTATCTCTCCAATTGTGTCTCCTTCTCCTCTCGTTTTGTCTCTAAATTCTTTTTCGTGATCTTTCAGGTTATTAACACCAAAAGAAATCACATTAGCACCACCAATCACAAAAAAATAAGATGCGAAGAAAATTTAAAAACAACTCAATTGAGAGAAAACAAAAAAATTAAACTCAATAGACTTGACAAGTTAATAAGCAAAGGAAATTGAATTTTTATAAAATTAAATGATAAACAGGAAAACAGGAACGTTAATCCAATTCCATTAAATAGATTAGTTGACCAATTTCAACCAAATTCTAATCTAAACTGCAAACATACCAAAAAAGAAATGTTGATTAATTTAATTTGATAAGAAATAAAAATCAAAACAAACAATAGAAAAGAAAGAAAAAAATTCAACATCAACAGAGTTTAGAAAAAGAAACTCCAGATGGCGCTGAGCACAAAGAGATTTAGAATTAGAATTAAGTGGTTATCTCTTTTTCTCCACTAGATGTCGTTAACTTTTCCTCTTTCTTTTCTCTGTCTACATTTTTGTCTTACTTTTTTTTTACTTTCTTTTGAAAACTGAAAAAATCTCTATTTATTTTTTTTTCTTCATCTTCAATAATATCTAAGTTAATATATTTTTTTCTTTGGTGTTTTATTACCATATTTTTAATGTTTTCAATTTTTCAGTTAATTAGTTAACCAGTAAATCATAATCAACTATTAACAGTCACCGGCATGTATGGTAGACTTGTTACTCAGGATCAATTAGTTGCCCTTGCTGCTGCTTCATCTACAGCCAATTCTGGACAATCTGTTGGTTCTGTTGTTGTTGGTGTTAATGTTACTGGTGGAGGTGGTGGCGGTGGTGGTGGTGTAGGAGGTGTAGGAGTTGGTGGTATAAATAATGGTAGTGGAACTGTTGTAAATTGTAATGATGTAATTGTTTCCTCACTTTCCAATCACTCATCTAAATTGTTAAACTTAAAACTCCGTGATCCAGCATCAGCACCTTTACGTAAGCTTAGTGTGGACCTGATAAAAACATATAAAAGGATAAACGAGATGTATTATGCTAAAAAGAAACGACGTGCTCAACAAAATCAAGGTGAAGATGATAATACAACCCATAAAAAGGAGAGAAAACTACACAATGATGGACATGATGATGAAAATCATGATTATATTGTTAGACCAGGTGAAAGATTTTCCGATAGGTATGAGATTGATTCTCTAATTAACAAAGGATCATTTGGACAAGTAGTCAAAGCCTATGATATCAAAGAAAAATGCCATGTTGCCATTAAGATAATTAAGAATAAGAAACCGTTTCTCAATCAGGCACAAATTGAGGTAAAACTGTTGGATATGATGAATAACTTTGATGCAAATGGATCAATATATTCAGCCGGTAAAGAGAAGATTGTTCAATTAAAGGGACACTTTATGTGGCGTAATCATCTTTGCCTAGTCTTTGAATTGTTATCTTACAATTTATATGATCTTCTAAGGAATACCAATTTTCGCGGTGTTTCTCTTAATCTAACCCGTAAATTTGCTCAGCAAATCTGTACAGCATTGATGTTCCTCACCCATCCTGAAGTATCTGTTATTCATTGTGATCTAAAACCAGAGAATATACTTCTCTGTAGCCCCAAGCGTAGTGCCATCAAAATAGTTGATTTTGGAAGCTCCTGTCAACTGGGCAATAGGATTTATCAATATATTCAAAGCCGGTTTTACCGATCACCTGAAGTTTTACTTGGTATTGGTTATGACATGGCAATAGATATGTGGTCGCTTGGTTGTATATTGATAGAGATGCACACAGGAGAACCTCTTTTCAGTGGTGCAAATGAATTTGACCAGATAAATAAAATTGTCGAAGTACTTGGTTTACCACCTAAATATCTTCTTGACCAAACAGCAAAATCAACCAAATTTTTCGATAAAACTTCTGATGGAGGAGAGTATACACTCAAGCTAACACAGGAAGGTAAAAAGTATATGCCTCCTGGCTCAAGGAAACTCCATGACATTTTGGGAGTAGAAACCGGTGGTCCTGGTGGACGACGTTTAGGTGAACCTGGTCATTCAGTGTCCGATTATTTAAAATTTAAAGATCTCATTTTAAGGATGCTAGATTATAATCCGAAAAATCGTCTAACACCTCACCTTGCGCTTCAGCACAGTTTTTTTCGTCGTACCAATGATGGAAGCACCAATACCAATACCAGTCACAGTATAAGTCCGCTAACAGATCAATCATTATTTTCTCATTGAGTTTTGTTCTTTTTAAAAAAATTTTCTTCTCTTTTTTCTTGGTGATTGGTGGTGTTAATGTGATAAACTGTGATTTCTTTTGGTGTTAATAACCTGAAAGATCACGAAAAAGAATTTAGAGACAAAACGAGAGGAGAAGGAGACACAATTGGAGAGATAAAGATTGAAAATTGAGAAAAGTGAAGGAGTGAAAAAGTGATAGAGAGAAAAAGAGAGAGAAAGAGAGAAAGGTAAAGGTAAAGGTAAAAATAATTATGATGACAGTTGCTGGTAGAATATTTCGACGCAATTCCAAAGGAATAAAAAGTATTGAATTTAATGATTGGGCCGATGAATCGTTTGAAGATATGGATTCAACTTTGGCAGTACAACAGTTAATTCAACAATCAATTCGCTGTAATACTTCAAATATTGATGAAATATTATCACCACCGGAGGGTCAAGATGAAGGAACCTGGAAATATGAGCATCTTCGTCAATTTTGTATGGAATTAAATAAATTAGCTGTTAAATTACAGAAAGAATGTCTTCCCGAGATGTGTATACAAATGACCGCAACGGAGCAATGGATTTTCTTGTGTGCAGCCCATAAAACACCGAAAGAATGTCCTGCCATAGACTATACCCGTCATACATTGGATGGAGCTTCTTGTCTTTTAAATAATACAAAATATTTTCCTTCTCGAGTAACCATGAAGGAATCATCTGTTAGTAAATTAGGTTCAGTGTGTCGACGAGTATATCGGATATTTGGTCATGCATATTTTCACCATCGAAGTGTTTTCGATGAGTTTGAGAATACAAGTCACCTTTGTAAACGATTTACAATATTTGTAACAAAATATAATCTCATGTCAAAGGAACATTTAATTGTACCAATATTGGCACCGGAAGTATCAGAAGTCCCAGAAGCTGCTGAAGAAAGTGAAGCTTAAAAAGGATACTCAATTTTTCACCAACATGGGAAACATTTGATAATCGAAAATTTCAATCCAATCGTCTAAAGGAAAAACAACAACAAAATCAACATCAACATCAATTTCTACAAAAACATCCACAATAGCATCACAATAACAACATTTTCAACAACAACATCTACAACAACATCTACAACAATTAACCTGATAATTTACTCCAATATGAAAAAACACCAATATCTTAATAAGTTGACAAGATTTTATCAAAAAATTCTGGTTAGTGAAAACAAGCTTACGGAAATTCAATTCTAACTCGTTATCCATTCATTCATTTTCTAAGATGTTTTATCAATTCTTCTTCTTATTATTATTATTATTCTTTGGCATGCTTATTTCCACCATTAGCTCATGGAACCAGTTACAAGATAATTAATCTTCCGGTTCAAAACATTATGTTGATTTTTCCACGATCAACTTTTATCAAATCAACATCTTCAACCTTTGACTTAAATCAAAAATGAGAAACAAAACAAAACTAAAACCTCTTTACATGTTTCATCTGATAGTAAATTAGGTTCAGTGTGTCGACGATTATATCGAATATTTGGTCAGACTTTTTTTATCATCCAAGTATTTTGGTGAATTTTCAATAATACAAGTCGCCCTTTGGTAAACGATTCACGATTTTTGTAATTAACTATAATCTCATGTCAAAGGAACATCTAATTGTAGCAATATTTGGCACCTGAGGAATCAGATGAATACTCACCTACGGAGGAAAGTGAAGCTTAATCAATTTAATTTACTCTTTTAATCTATCCAATTTACCTCATAACATATACACTTACATAACTATTCACAATCCATTTATCAAATTTATCTTCAATGAACATATATCATCATCGCAACTAATTTGTATATTTATCAAATATTATCACAAATTGTCTGAGCACAATAAATACTTTGGAATCATAACAAAAACAAAAAATAGATTCACACACAATTTATTCAATTCCTTTTCTTTCCTTTAATACAAATCAGTTTTACAATTGATCAATTCCATTGAATCAAATATCGAACAGCATCATTGTTGAAACCTTTTCAGCAAGAAACTAAATTGTTGAGAGAAAAATTCAGCAATTAAAACCCACGATGACGAAAAGCTCTGTTGTTAGAGTGAAAAAGTCTTCAGCCTCAACCCGTTATAAGGACTCGACATTCAGTCCATAACTTCAGCAATTCATTATAATTAGATGAAATAACAATTAACCTGATCAAAATTTCAAATGAATTTACTCACCTTAATATTAGTATCAAGTGAGATTTTGGCAACAAACTTGATGAAAATAAACAGTAGTTGATTGTAGCTGTTGAAACAATCGATCCCGATTAGTGAGTTAACTACAATTATAATTAACTTTACCTTATTCAAGTGGATTTCAAAAGTGTGAATAGCAATTAAAGCGGAAAACAATATAACCCAACCGTTGATTGCTAGTAAATTAGATATGACCTGAGGGTCCATTCTGATTATGATGCCGAAAAAAATGTGAACATCCGACATGAAAACGACGACTATTATTGAGGAAAAACTATTTGCCTTAATTGTTGAACGGGTAAACTAAATTAAGTGACCAGGTGATGATAGAAAAGGAGTGCACTGGACTTAGAGTTTGGGTCAGAATGGTCAGTAAAGGTGCGATCAATATGTTGGTATGGGAAATTTTCATGATTCGACTTGTTTGGGTCGTGATGATGTGAGTTGTTGATCGTAAATTAGTTAAATTATTATTTGCAGAAAGTCCAATTGGTGCGGGGTTTAGATTGTTTTGTCGCAACTTATCAATGTATCGAAATAATTTGAATGAACCCGATGTTTCCTGGGTCAAGAAAATTTCGTCCAAAACGAAAAGAATGGATAATGTGATCACCTTTATAAAGAAAACCGCTTTACCGTATTTGGCCTGATACATGAATTTCCCTAGAATTAGATTAATCTTTTGGTCCTTAAATGTTAACATAAAGGCAATACGAGAAAGATTGACAATCGAACGATGAAAAGACGAATCTCAAATGATCGCGAACTTGTGTACCCGACAAAACAGCCATAAAATGACCAGTGATCTTTTCAAATCTATCGATTGATTGTTTGGTGCTGGTTTTCAGATTTTCGAGTTCAGGTAATCTAATAATGAAAAGTAAACATCGTATGAAAGTTGAACGCAATGAATATTGATCATTCCTCTTAATCAATTTAACTTGTTCATCAGTTGATTTACAATTAACACTCATTAACCGATAACAATGAGAAATATCATCAATTGATTGTCAAGGTTTCAACAAATTTCCGATCAACTTCATTGTTGAACTGGATTTAAATCCACAAAGATGAACAAATTGCTACAATTAACAAAAATCATTCATCATTAGGATCAGACTTTGTTTCTGACCTAAATGAATTGGAATTGAAAAATAGTAGATTTAATCATTGCTCAATTGGCTAAAAAACAACCAATACTTTAGTAATTACGACAATCAACTGTTTACTTAAGTAACAATTCCCTAAATAATGAACATTATTTTTTTCATCTCATCATCAAATACAAATGCTTTTATAATTGTCTTTTTGTTAACTGTCGAGGATATAACTGATTGAGTTCTGTATTGATTTTTGTTTCTTGTTTAGTGATTAATTGAGTGTTGAAACTAAATTAATTCCCGGTTTAAGATGATTGAGAAACATCAGTAATATGTTTCGTTGAAATTTAAACGGAAAGTTTAATTTTCAGATGTAGGAATTAATTGTTAATGATTTAATTTTAAACTTTTGTTTTTCCGATTGAATATGATGATGATTATTATTGTGATTATTATGATTGTTATGAAATAATTTAGTTAAGATGCCCTGATGATCTGTCTGATGTGACATTGTCTGGAAATTGAGCATCACTACTGTTTTCACCGAGTAATGTTGATGTAGTTACATGGGTCTTTTCCTCATGATTGGTTGAATCATCTTGACTTGTTTCAGAGAATCCAGTTATAGATTGGTCATTATTAACAAGAACATTTGAAACTGATGAGAATGATGAGTTAGTTGTAGCATCGTTACGACTTAGAGAGTGACTTTTTCCTTTCTCTTCAATATTCTCCTTGTTATGAGCGATTGATTTTCCTTTTAGATTTTTGTTTTGTGGAACCTAAAAAATTCAATTTGCAAAAAGAAAACAATATTGTAAATATTACAATAAAATTAAAAGGGTTAACAAAAAAAAAACAATATCAACCATAAATTGATGAAAAAAAATCAAAATCATTAATTAAAAATGGCGACAATTTTTGAATTCACTTACAGAGTCATAGTTGGTGACAGGAACCCATTTGAAGATTTTCATGGAAGTATCTCCAATTGTGACCCATTTCTTTTCCCTGTTTTTCGATTACGTAACAAAGAAAAAAAGGATAGAACAACATTGTAAACAAAGAGAATGAATAATAGTCAAGCTAAAAATATTGAAAAAGAATTGAACAAAATTCTACAAAAAGAAAAAAGCAAAATCGAAAAGAAAAAAATATATTCACCATTTTCTGACCTTATCCTTTGCGTGCATCGCTCTTTTCATGTCATCTTTAGCACGACTTCTGGTATCGGCTCTTAACGATCTTGACATCATATTGAAAGAGTAATTAATTAGCAAAAACAAATCAATCAACGAAATTAATTAATCACTGGAAAAGATTTACAATTACATGAAAATGGATGAATCAATAATGACCGATGATGAATTTTAGTTACAAGAGAAAAGTAAACAAAAAAATTAACTCAATGGAGAATTTGAATCAAGCGACATCTATGGGAAAAGAACTCAACTAATGTAAAGCTTTTTTTTCACTTTTTTTATTAATTTATTTTTCTCAATGAATTAAGATGCGAAAAAAATAGTAAATAGTTGATGATCATCCGAATCGATAGATAATTGTTGCTTTAGTGGTTACTGATCGAGATTATCAACTGGTTGGTCTTGTGTATTTACCTTAATAATGTTTAATGTTTTCATCTGAAAACATTAAATACAAACGATGAAAATTTGATTGATTTTAAAGAAAACCAAATCAATCAAATTGTTGGTTTAAGTTTGTTTTGAGAAGTGGAAATTAATTTTTGATTGTTATTGACTCTTTTTGTTAGAAAACAATTGATATTAAAATTTATTTAGCCAACAGGTAATGTCTTCAATCTGACAGGATGAGTCTTCTTTTGATTCTGCGATACAATCAACGAAATCAATTGTATTCTTTAGATCATTGAAACTAAATTCTCGATCCAATGAGCCAATCACTCGACTTCTTTCATTGTCACCATCAGTAGATTCGAGAGCAGCAGCTCGAGTCTCTCGAATAGAGTTAATCTCTTTCTCAAGAAGAGTACGAATAACTTTCGCTGCTTTAGATTTTGGCTTATCTTGTTTGTTACATGCCACCAAGATTGGAATCTTTTGTGAAATTACCAATTTATCAGCTAATATTGTATAAAAATAATCAGCAACATCTTTGATATTCGAGGTGATTTGATAAGAATCAACAACGAAAACGATAGATCGAACACCCTTCTTTAAATCATTCCAATATTTATCACGAAGTCTTTCAAACCCTTTATTAAAGAAAAAAAGAGAAGCCAATCAATAAATATAATCCAAGTGACAAAGAAATTGACGAAAATCTTACCTGGAATATCAATAAGAGCAACAGATCTTTTTGGAAGGACAAGTTGACACTCATTTTGCTTCATTGAAGTAAATGTAGAAACCGATTTACTACCAACCAATTGTGAGAATAGAACAGTTTTACCCGAATCTGAAAGACCAAGTAAAAGAACACGAGATCCTTTTCGAGATTTAGAAATAAAACCTAAAACAACTATAGAATCAAAAAGAAAACATTAAGAAATTAAATTAGCCCGGTAAAAGAGAACCAATAACAAAAAATCAAAGAGAAAAATATAAAAAAAAATAATCAACCAGATTTACTCACTTAAAGTCACGAATAGCACAAGTAATGTAACACCGAGAGCGACCAGTGTTGATTTATCATCTCGAATACTTGGAGGCAATTTGTCCATAATTAGATTAATATAATTATCCATCTTTTAATCACACAATTAACAAATTAACTAATTGATTCCCTTACAATGTGACAACTTGCTCAATGTTTTTTATTGATCCAAATAGTGAATGGATTTCAAATGTTTACAAAAACAAGTTACGTTGCAAGGGAACGTCTCCTAATTTCTTGAGTGAAAACGGTTCAATTTAAAGTTTAATCAACTGATTGTTTCATGATTGCAAATTATGAAAACTGAATAGTGAACGTTTCGAAAGTGTCGAAGTTGTAATTCCATTCTTGTTAAATTTATTATTATTATTTCTCATATTTAATGGTGATTGTGGATAACAAATTTTTAAGAAATTGATTGTTGATATTTGACAAAAAAAAGATTGATTTTGAAAAGATATAATTTGGAGAGAGAAAGAGAGAGAGAGAGTGAAAGTGGGAGAGAGAGAGAGATAAGACGAGGTGAGATATTAGATTAATCTTCAGGTGGTGTGTAAATGGCTTCGTCTTCATCGTCATCTTCATCAACAATACCATCGTTTAGCTTAACATCAGTTAGTCCTTTGGTTACTGATGATAATTGATCTTGTTCATCTTGGTTAATTGTTTTGTGAAAGATAATTGGTCGAGGTGTAAATGTACCAGCTTCTTTTGCTTCTCGAACTTCTTCAATTGGATCTCTATCTTCGTTACTAAGGATAGATTGATAATCTAATGCTTTTGGTCGCCTGGTTGTTGATTGATCTTCGACAAATTGTTCAGCTAAAAGGGCATCGTGAAAATTGGGAAATAAATTCTCATATTCGGTTGGATCGGCCAAAGCTTGGGCAAATTTTTCATTCTTAATCAGCATACTCTCTTTCCATAATTTAATGACTCGTGGTACATGAGAGGGAAGGTATGTTCGGGCAAAGAAAGCGGCCTCGGGAAGTCGATTGGTGTCAATTAAAAGGTTAAGGGCTTTTTCTTTTTCACCCAGAATAAAATATGAAAGGAATGCGACATTACTGATTCCCGAGGAATGAGCTTTTTCACCTAATTTTGAGACCATACTTGAATTACCCGAACTGGTGGCAAGTAACATTAAACCGGGATAATCATTGGCGTTGTGTAAACACTCTTGGGCCAAATCAAATTTACATATGGACATTGCTAATTCAGCCAATTGTTTCCATTTTTGTTCACTCTGAGCATCAACCGCTAATTTATGAGCAGTATCAGTGTCTTTCAATTGAAGTGAAAGGTCAAATTTATGCTCTGGGTCAGTTGAAACTTCCAATGCTTGACTTAGGAAACCTTGTTTTTCCAAGAAATGGGCCACTCGGGTTCGCTGTTCTTTTGGAATGGAGGGTAAAATTTGAACGGCAGCATCAAAATCTTCCCTCATCACCGCTGTTTGATATTCCAGGACAGAGAGAAGAAGATAGTAAGAGACAACATTCAATTCCTTGTCTCCCAAGTAAAGACGATTTTCTTTCGGCATATATCCTAAAAGATACATAGTTCTAAAAAGAATAGAAATAAATTATCATCGACTATTCATCATTCATTTTATTATCAATTGTTTCAAACTCCTTACCTGTCTAAATGAGCGACGGTCACAATTTGACCACCGACAAAATAATTTAGTCTGTTAACTGCACTGGTATAAATGAAACAATCGCCAACCCATAATCCTGATTTTACAATCTCTTGAACATCAGTTACCACCTCGAATGCATCTTCGATTCCATCTTCCGATACTAGTTCATTTCGATTCTCCTTTGCTTTGGCAACATTATTGGGAAGGAATCTTAAAATATAAAATGAATCATCGGTAGCAATACAAACTAATTCACCATTATCAGACCAATAAACATTTTTAGGTTGAATTTCAATCCTTCGGATAACTTCAAGTGTATCCCATTCATAAAAAGTTAAACCGGCAACTGATTTAACACCAAGAAAATAGCCTCCAAATATACCTTCAGCTCCAGATTCGGGTTTAAATGAAGTTTTTTCTTTAAAATTTTTAAATAATTTAACGGTTGTTGTATTGTCCCGAATAGCGTATTCACTTGAATCCAAAGCCCAAACAAATTCTTGCGCTGAACCAAAACTTTTATTCCTCAGAGTTAAGGCAGTGTAGATAATATATTCACCATCACCACAAACAACAACAAATCGACCATTTGAATTGTGAGAAATTGTTTGAGGATAAATTTCACAACTTCCCATATCCTTAACATTTAAAGGTAAAATGTATCCATCTTTCAATTCTTCCGGGTCAACAAGAGCTTTCAAATTGGCCTGTTGTAGCTCCGAGTGTTTAGCCCAAACAATTTTACCCGAACTATCCATGGACATTGCAGGCTCTTCTCTTCCCAATTTGATTATAATACTACCCTCATCGAAACCGATTGCCACACTATTTGATCCTTTGAGACAGCAAATTGTCCAAACCCGTTCAAGACCATAATTCAGTGTACTTTCCCGACGATAAGTATTCAAATGCCAAACCCTAACTGTACCGTCTTCCGATCCTGTCATGATAATCGGTAATTCTGGATGATAACAAACAGCAGTGACATTCTGTGCATGTCCTTCCAGGGTTTGAACACAAGTTTTAGTTTGATAGTCCCAAATTTTCACGGTTCTGGTAAAACAGTTAAAGAGGAAAGAAAAATAGATTATAAATCAATGTGTTTGGATTCATTATTGTAATTGAAGTTTTTACCTATCATCAGCTCCAGATATTAGATATGGTTTGTCACCACTGTAACAATAATCAACACAATTAACACCTTTCTCATGACCCTCCAAGGTGAAATTAGGTGTATTCGAGCCCATTTGCCAAACTTTAACGGTCCTGTCAAGTGAAGCACTGGCGAAAGTGTTATTATCTTTGGGATTAATAACAATTTGCATGACATAATGTGTATGCCCCTCGTAAACTTGTGTGCAGGCCCAATTTTTATCCCAATTCCAAAGTTTAATCAGCATATCATCACTTGAGGTAAAAACGTAAGGCTGAGTAGAGTGAATGACAATACATCGGATATAATCAGAATGAGCTTCAAACTGATGTATCCTCTCTAGTGTATTGTAATTAAAGACTCTAATTTGCATGTCATCCGAACCGGTGATAATCCAATTCTTACGAGCTACAAATTTAGCACATCTAACTGGAACCTCACAGACTTCAAATGATTTAACCAATTGTTGATTCTCATGATTCCAAACGTGCACCAAACCATTATAAAGAGATGATAACATCCATGGTTCAACTGGATGCAAATCAACACATTTAACTCTATCACTACGAGCCAATAATTTTCTTCGCACATCCAATTTGAGAGGCTAAAAAGAGACAGACGGATATTGAAAAAAGAAAAGAAAATAGTAAAAAAAAAAGATGATCATATGGTAACACATCACACATCAAGTTTACTCCCGATCAAATCAATCCGAATTTCTAAAATAATAACCAGTAATTAATGTTAATCTACAATTGAATGAATAATCATTACAATAATTATCAATTAAAATACGATTACAAGATAAACAGTTAGTAAAGACACAAAATAGATGAAGAAAAAGCCAACCAAATATAATCAGTCATCATATTGTGTCATCATTGGGAACACCACAAATTGGTTAACCCTTTTAACTACTGGTCATATCTCAACTCAATTCAATTAATTAACAACTTACCATCTTAAAATTTAATCGTTTCAATCATTAACAATGGAACAAAATTAAAATACAATTAGTTATTTAATGAAAATCTACTTTGACGTGTATCTTTCCTGATGATTTCCACACCTTCACATGAGCTATTCTCACATTAGAAAAGAAAAACCGAAATCGGTTATTTTCACAGCAAAGAATTTTTTTATTCTCAAATTGAGAATCTTAATCAACAATACACTTTAATTGTCTTTCACAACTAAAAGTAGAAGAAAACAATGTACGAAATTAACTATAGCGAATTTGAAAATTCATTTGAATTTGTATTGTAAAACTCTTAGTTTTGGGTTTATTGTAATGTAAAAGAGAAATGTTAAATTCTAATTGTGATTAACTTTTATTTAAATTGTTACTGTTTTTCAAATGGAAAAATTTGATGGATTAGAAAATAGTGTGAATTAAATATGGAAGAGAAAATGATTACAAAGATTTTAATGTGACTTTAATTGTAATTGTAAAAAATTGCATTTAATATATTGAGAATCCATAATATTTTGGATATTTGATTGAAACTTCATTTACTCTTGGCTTATATATGAATATCTTTTCGGTATATTCTCTGATTTTCATAGAAAAAATTTCATAGCGGTCTGTTAATACAAAGAATGGACATTATTCGAATTTTTTTCGAACTTGAATAGACCAAAAACTACTGATAACAAATCAAAGTTAACTGTACAAATAAAAAGTCCAAAACAAGGTCTATCGAAATCATGAGTTTGATGTTGATTAAATATGATCAATAGCAAGGTCACTATAAGGTATCGAATTTGACTAAAATAACTTCCGTCTGGCTAATAGAAACAAAATTAGACGATATTTTTTAGATATTCGTCCAAAATTCTATAACCGAAAAAAAGTCGGGTTCTTAACTAAAAAGAATAAAAAATGAACAATGTTAGAGACCCTTCTTTGTATATGTATTCCCCTCATTGTCTTAACCAAAACATTTGTAATTCGAACTTATTAATAATATAATTTCCCTACCGAAGTTGTCTCATACAACTTTTTTCTTTGGACGAACTTCAGAACTTCCCCTGCAATGAACAAAATCTTTGCACGAATAGAATAAGATGGAGGTTGTTCCATATGGCGAGAGATGGCGCTTTGTTTTTTCTTTCTTTTATTCTGATCCGTTATTTTGACTGCAAAGAATTTTTTTAATCAACAATTAACTTTTAATTCAATTGTGATTGTTTTTACTCTTTGGAAAATTTGAAAGGATGAAAACAATGTGAATACGGAAGAGAAAATGTTTACAAAGATTTTGTTGTGACTTTAATTGTAAATGGAAAAAATTTTAAATCATTAATTGTAAAAAAAAATTGCATTGAACAGATTAATTTAGTTTTCTTAATCAACAAGTTAATAGTAATTATAATTATCATCATTATATTAATAATAATATATTAATTATGTGTTTCTTTTTGCTATAGTTGTATTTATATAAATATCATCATTTTGTTGTGATTTCTTTGATTGTTGTCGATATCAGTTAATTTTTTGTTTGATAATTTGATTTTAAATTGACATTTGGAATTAATGATTAACTAATCATTGTTAACAGTCAAATATTATAAAGATTTTTTTTTGTAAATTAATAGAAAAGTTAATATAATGATAATATTAATAATCAAAATAATAATAATAATAATAAAAGTTGCAAAAGATGATAATAAGATCCCTTTGGTCCCTTAGATTTTGTTGCATAATTAATTGTAATTAATTAATGTAAATATATATTTCTTTATATATATAATTATTTACTCGTGAAATTATATTAATCATCTGTTGGTGGTTAACTTTTACTAGCAATTGATGAACTGTTACTATTATTATTATTGGATGAAGATGTTGTCACACCGGCAGCTGAAGCTGCTGCCGCTGCTGCAGCGGCTGCGGCCGCGGCGGCCATTGCTTCGGGATGTTTGGTTCGTTTGTGTTTAGATAAATCTCCAGGCCATTTAAATATTTTTGGACATAAATTACAAGGATGTCTCTCATTAAGGTGAACACTACGATAATGGAGTTTAAGTACATCTGGCCGGACAAAGACCTTATTACATTCGGGACATGGGCTGATATCGTTTGATTTGTTTCCCTTTCGAGGTCTACCTGGTCCACGAGGGAGTAAAAAGTCAGGGGTTGATTTGTTTCCACCATGATTTTGAGTATTGCTATTAGAATTATCGGAATGATGATTATTATTATTACTTCCACCACCTATTCCAGAGCCACCGGTTAATAAGGATCGACCTTTTTCACCGTTAGATAGATGATTTATCATTGACGGAAAAGCATCATCGGTAAAACCTTCCTGCCAATCGAGACTCAGTCCCGGTGGGGATGAGGGGTCATCGTCTATACCATCAGTTTCCATTGTATCATCTCCTTGGTCTGACATTCGCAGAGACATGATACCATTACCACTCGCACCGTTACCACTTGAAGCACCAGCAAATTGTTGATGTAATTCAATTAATTTGGCTTCTTGTTGCTCATGAAGTAATTGTAATTGGTATTGTTGCTGACGTTGAAGTTGCTGTAATCTCATTTGCTGTTGTCGTTGGAAAGTTTCATCTTTTTCAATATCAACTTCAAATTCATCTTCATCCTCGGGTAAATCATCATCTTCGTTAAAATCAGCTCCTTGATTTTTTATTTGAACTACATCATCATCATCTTCGTCATCTTCCCCTTCAATTTTACGTTTTGATCCTTCTCCTTCTTCATCATCCTCATCATTATCATCATCAACTCCACCCGATTCATCTGATTTCCGTTTACGAATAGTCAAATCCTCACCGATTTCCAATTTACCCTCTTCACAATCATCTCCATCCTCATCGCCATTTACTTCGTCACCATTATTATTGCTCTTTATTCCTCCTGTTCGTCTTCCTTTGATTTCTTTTTCATTTTTACCCTCTCCATTTCCTTCTTCACCATCTCCACCATCACCTTTTCCTCCGTCACCATCAATTTGTCTTTTCTGCTTACGAGACAACTTTTCAATAGGTGGATCATCATCATCTAATCTTATGTCAACATCAACGGTCAAATTTTCCACTTCACATTCTTCTTCTTGTTTGACCTCATCATCTGACTTATCACCAGGTCCGCCTCCTCCCTCTGTCCTTCCTGGTTCATCATCATCACCACCACCAATACGAGTATCTCCTCCTCTTGGTGAAGCGGATGACTGAATCAATGACCGTGATTCTAATCCATGGGCAGTAGAGGAGCGATTATGTTTCTCTAAAATCTGAGCTTTTATCCTCTCTTGGAATCTATTAAATTCAATGCTAGGGGATGATCGAGATGAAAGCATTGACTTTGGGATGAATTGTTGATGTTGTTGCTGTTGCTGTTGGTGAAGTAGTTGCTGTTTCATTTGATGCTGTTGTTGTAATCGTAACTTTTGCTGTAACAATGTACGTTGTTGAAGGTGTTGTTGCTTTTGTTGTAAAAGTTGATCAACAGTTAAATGTCTAAATAAGAAGTTAAATTGTAAGAAATGAAAATAAAAGAAAAACAAAATCAGATTAAAATTAATCAAGAGAGAGAGAGAGAGAGAAAAGTTCAAGTACAATCATGATGATATTAAATTGAAAACAAGCATCAATACCTTAATTGTTAACCCAACCTCAACAAAATTAATCATAATCAAAGATAAACAACTAATCCAGTTAATGATCACAAACAATTGGGAGGAATGAATAATAAATTGTGTTATTACAATAAAACTTATTCCATATCCCAAATTGAGATGCTAATTACAATCATAATCATGGTTTTCTCTCAAACAATTTCGTCAAGGAATAAATTAAATCAAGAAACAAAACTAACAATTTAAAATATACATAATGATCACCTTTATGTGAGTATTACTTTGAGTGACACATCACATCCTTAATTGTCATGTTAATCACAACAGTTTTAAACTTTACAATTTGACTGGATAATTTTCAGTTTCAACTCATCTAAATATTATTGAGCGTAAGGTTTTCAAACCCTAAGGGTCATTGGCTAAACAATCAGTTCTGTCTATCAACAATAATACATAAATTAAAACTCAATACAAATCTATCGAAATTGATTATGACGTTGGCAAAATGTTAGAGGAAGAGAGAGAGAGAGAGAGAGAGAGAGAGAGAGAGAGAGAGAGAGAGACAAAAACTATAGGAAAATGTGATTATCAAGTTTTATGAAAAAGTAGAACATGAAGAAAAAGCTTGACCACTTGTTCGAGGTCACCACCACCAGAGAGAAAAACTGACAACTTAATCACTTAAATAATTATCATTGTAGACGCAAGTGATTAAAGAGAGAGAGAGAGAGAGAGATGAATTCATCAATTGGTCAGTTGACTGACCAAAACTGCAAGAATGATAATTACAGTTACATGTAATATCAACAATCATTTCTCAAAGCAAAATGATCAACTAATTTAGTAACAAATTGGAAACAAAAAGAAATCCCAAAATCATGTCTACTAAATCATAAAATGTATTCATTTGAGAAAAGTGATTTAAAAACAAGATTTAAACCTGATTGAATTTTTGGCTATTAACCTTATATGTAAAAAGAAAAGGTGATTGTAATAAATTTGAATAACAATGGATTCATGGTAATGATGGTGAAGAGATAGAGATTAGAATGAGTTGAAACCAATTTCAGATGAGAAAGAAAAATGAATAAATTAACTAATTTACCTTGACCTGTTGCTGTTATTATTACTATTGAAGGCTTGATTAAATTGTGAGGATAAATTGTTTCGAAAATTTTTATAATCATTGGCCATCCTATTGGGTTGATGAAGTAAACTACGAACAGAATCATGATGATTTGATCCATTAGATTCACCGAGAATTGAGATTCCCATTCCGTCAGGTGAATCAAGGGTAACACGAGATTTTTTCAGTGAAGCCTCAAAAGCAGAGGAACCAAATATTGATGATGATGAATGTGAGGGTGATGATGATTCAAGAGTATCATGGGATCGTTTCCAAAGATAATTACTGGAATTGTTTCCATCATTTCCATGATTACCACCACCTCGAAGTGAACCAATGGTAACTATATCAATACAATCAGATGATCCGGTTCCATTGAATAAAGATGATGAATGATGATGAGAATTATTGTTAGAATTATTATTATTATTATTACTGCTATTATTATTATTATTAGCTCCATTCAATGATTGGCCTGACGATGGTGATGAACATGAAGAGACAGAAGATGGTGAATCTAATTTAAGGTCAACCAAGCCATTGACCTCAAGCTCTTTGGCTGCATGAAGTACTGCAGGTAATTTATCCCTAGAAACTGAGACTTCACCTTTATAAATGAATTCAATGATTGTACGTAATTCACTTAGAGCCAAATCTTTAATTACAATCACCGGATACTGGCAGGGATTATTGGAGAAAGGTTGAGATTCAAAGATTGCCCTAAAATAGGGTGAAAAGGTTGACAGGATCACTCGATGGGCTCGTATTGTTTGTCCACCTGAACATATTAAGGTCACATCGGTCATCGATTCCGTTTTAAGAAGTTTACTAAATCCAGAGACAATCTCATCCGAATGATTAACTCGACGAAGTCTCAATGGTTTTTGCTGAGGATGATGTAAACTTGATGTATTATTTGAAGAGGTTGATGATGAAGATAATAGATGATGATGATTCGAGCTGGAATGAAGGTGAACATGATGATGATTGGAAGACGAACTGGACAACATGATGATTAATTAAAGATGATAATAGATAATATATATAAATAATTATTATAAAATATCGATCTGTAGGAATGTCGATAAGTATATTTTGTTTTTCGTTCTCTGTTGATTGTTGGTTTAGTAGATAATTTTGTATATTACACAAGAATAATATTGATCACAATTAGAAGATTGGTTGAGATTCAATTAACACGACAAAGGTTTTCGTTTGATTGTTTGCTGATGTTGATTGTTGGGACGAATACACATTCTAATAGAAGGTGAAACCATAGAGATAATATGAATTTAGTATCACAAAGTTATAAGAATAAAACACCGAAGATAATTTAGAATAAACCAAAAAAAAAGAAGAAGAATTCTCTGGTAATAAAAGAATAGAATATTGAGAAAAAAAATTCTATTCGATGATTTAAATTAACACAACATAATTCGAGTTGTTATAAGAAGAATTAAAATGAGATCTTTTGCTTAGAATTTTTCTTTTTCTCTCTGAGGATATTAAAAGACTAAGAGAGAAATGTAACAAAAGTGGTTTATGGTTTTCTCTTATTGTTTTTACTTGTGTGTAAGTAAATTTGTTGATTATTTTTGTTGATGACAGAAACAGTTTAAAACATATGATGAGATTTTCAAATGATCCAAATTTTGACGATGATGATTGTTAAAAGTTTAACGTTGTTGTTGTTTTTGTTGTTGGTTTTGTTGATGTATTAAATGTTGTTGTTGGCCCCAAAGGCTTTTACCATAATCACCAATATAACTTGACCAAATGTTTATCATAAATTGCATCATGTTAAACAAGGAGATGTAATAATGAAGATGATGATGATGAATACAATATTTTGAAGGCACATTCAAGTTAAGGGAAGAAGGAGAAAAAATCAACAGAGGTGAATGTTTTTGTTTACTTATTGGTTAACATCTAAAAGTGGTTCCAATGTTGATTATTACACTTTGATTTTGGAAAACAATAAAAAAAAGTCTCTCTAGAGATTTTGGATGAGCAACAATTGTGTTGTCGGAATGGTTAACCAGAACAGGAGAGAACGAAGAGAGAGCGAGAACGAGAGAGAGAGAGAGAGAGAGAGAGAGAGAGAGAGAGAGATATCTCCCGAAAACTCACTTGTTCGCTCTCATTAAAAATGTAAGAGTCCGCCCAGAGAGAGAAGATAAGTGATGAAAAAGAAAATGTAAGATGAAGATAGATGAGCTTGTTCTTTCCATTCTCATCTCTTTACCGAGCAATGATCTCTGCCATTGACCTGCCAGAAGAAAAAGGACCTGTTAGACTACCTGATGTATAATAAAAAGTAGTGGAGCTGAAACTGGTGAGGATGAGGCTTGAAACCTGCCGATCAAGCTTCAGGTACCAAAGCTTGTGATGAAGATGATGAAGATAGAGTGAGTGAGAGAGAAAGAGAGAGAGAGAGAGAAGATACAAGGGAAAAGTAGAAAGGTGGGTAACCTTTGAATAGGGAAACATGACTCAACATAAAGCGATCCCTTGTTTGTCTCTCTCTCTCTCTCTCTCTCTCTCTCTCTCTCTCTTCTTATTACTTCATCATCGTCTTCTCATCACCATCATCTTACCTTTTCTTTTTTCTTCTGTTCTTGATCTAAGTTCTTTTCCAATTCTCATCTTCTTCCTCTTCTTTGCTTGATTCTTTTAAGGTGATGGATGAAAAAGGCCATTGACTCTTTAAATCCGACCTCAAAAAAACTACACTTGGTCTTACCTGTGATACAAAAAACATAACGTATAACGAAGGAGAAAGAGGGAGGAGGTAGAATGAGTAAGTGAGCAAGTGAGAGAGAGAGAGAGAGAGAGAGAGAGGGGAAAGAGTAGAAAGAAAAATGAAACAATAAGACGATTTCAGGTAGAACAAGAAAAAAAACAACAATAGAAAACCAAATTAATTTAGAATTTTTTTCTTTCTCTCTCATCACCAATCAGGGTCACTATTAATTAGGTATAAATATCGCCAGTAACAATCACAAAAGCAATAAAATAGATCAAAGGGTTAAAATGCACATCCACCATCTTGAATACGAAAAAAAAAACGAGAAAAACAAAACAAATAGACGATTGAAGACACTATCGAATAAAATAAAAATTCCAAATCCAATTTGACCTTCTAACCTTTAATTGCAAACAAATCAGAAAATCTCCTTAATTCCATGAATAATCCAAATAAACTAATCAAAGGTTAAAATTAATTCACAAGAGAAAACAAAATAACCAAATGAATAAAAGGTTAACCCTTTGGATTAAAACTGGAAGAATAATTGATCGACGATTCTGATTGGCTGAAAAAGAGAAAAAAACATTTTTGTTACTATGACTCTCGTTGGGAACAAGAGGTTAAGATGGCAAGACGATAACTCTTTGTCTTCATGGATCTTGACACGTATTAACCTTTTCTCCTTTGTCTCTGTAGCTTTTTTTTTCTCTCTCTCAGTTTTATCTTCTCTTAGCTTATCACCATCATCATCTTCTCAATTCCCATCTTACAGATTTAACATAATTTAAGAGTTTATTTCAATTGTAAAGTTCATTCACCATGGGAAAAAATCTTATTCTTATTCTGACTCGTCTTCGCTTTTTTTTTCTCCATTTTCTCTCTTTCTTAAAATATCTTCTCTTTTTTTTCTCTTCTCTTCTATTCTACCTGTGCTTCTTTATCATCATCATCATACAACAGGAACATCAAGGGCATCATCATCATCATCATCTTCTTCTTCTTCATGATCCTCGTCGTTCTGTTGACTGAACAATTCACAATCCAACCTGGAAATTTTCATCTGTGTCTTTTCGTTACCTTTTCATGGTTCCCTGAACTGGTAACAACCGGTAGTAATAGTTGTTGTTAGAAATGATCAAGTTCAAGTGCTGGTAGTAATTTTGGTGATTCCTATTGCTTTTGTTGTTGCTTTTATAACACAACAGGTAGGATAAAAAAGGCTTCAGGTATTTTAAAGTAGATTCTTCTTCTCTTTTTTTAGAAAAAAAAAGATATAAAAGAAGATTCTGAAAAATGATTTCATGTTGAAAATAGTTTCAAGATATTGTGTTGTTGATTCTGTAATTCTTTTGTTCTCAATCTTTCTCTTTCTCTCTCTCTCTCTCTCTCTCTCTCTCTCTCTCTCTCTCTAATATACTAACTCACCAACTATTACTACAGAATTCATGTTAACAGAAGGATAACAAAAGGTAAAGGTAGATGAGTTAAAAAAATTCTACTTTAAAAATGAGTTTGGAAGAAAAAGTTGAAAGAAAATTTGAACTCTAAAAAGTAATTTCTATTTGTATACATGATAAATTTTTCTCTTCGTAATTACAGTGTGATTTATCCTGAGGTTTTCTTTTTCTTGCTTGTTAATTGCTGATGGTGTTCAGATTTTCCCCATCATCGTATTACCTGAACATTTAAGAGAAACATTTCCGATTCATGGTTAGATGTTCCTATTATGTTCAGTCATCAATTTCTTTCTCTCTCTCTCTCTCTCTCTTTCTCTCTCACAAAGGTACATATTTAGTAGTAGGATGATGTCCAATTACAGTTACTAAGGTGGGTACATAAAATAATTCATGATAATAGTTAGGAATCAACGGTGAGCTTTTTTTTTCCTACAAAACTTGAGTATAAACTTTAAGCCTCTTTTATCCTCCGATGAAACCGGAAGGTCATTTTCCGGTTTTTCTGGTTCTCTGATTCTCTTTTTCCATGAATGTACCATGAACCTTTTCCCATTCACCTCTTTTACTTTTGTGTTTAATAAACACAAATTGAAAAGGAACCAGAAAATTCAAGGGAAATAGACGGATGAAGAGAGAGAGAGAGAGAGAATATTTTTCATTAACCAGCGAATTTCTGCCAATCATCTAAACAACTATTATCTTATATGTTCTTTTTCCAGGATAGTTCATGGATAGAGAGCATGATGGTTTCATTATGATAATTAGACGTTTGTTGTTATTACTCAAATCGGCACATGAAGAGATTGTTATGTAATCTTGTTTAGTTGAAAAGCTTTTCCTTCCTAAGAATTCAAGGAATCAAATCAATACACTTGAGGAGAATGTTGGCAAATCCATTATATTCAATTTCTCTTGGTTGGTTGATTGATTGATCGTCGATACAGATGAACCAGATTAATCTTCTTTCTTACAATACAGTTAATCACCTAAAGAAAAAAAAAGATTTACAATTAAACCTAATCCAAAATGGAAGAAGAGACAAAGAAAACAACGATCATTCCAATAGATTGCATGAGAGAAAAACCTCCAAAAGGAAAGAGTTAAAATACAAAAAGAATACAAATCAATTCCATCTAATCAACACTGAAAACTAATCAATGAATATTTGATAATCAAAGAAAAACAATAATCACAAACCTTTAGAAATCAAAACAAATCAAGAAACAAGAAAAAAATCAAAAGCTCAAATTAATTTGAAGAAAAAAAGACTTCATCCCATTTAACTTATTCTTTGCAACAAAAAATCTTTGTAAAAAATGCTGATTAATTGAGAAGAATCTAAATTGGATAAAATTAAAAAAAAACAGAAAAACAATTAACAATCACAATTAGTAAACAATTAAATTCCCTTGGATTTGTTTTCGTTTTTTCAACTATGTGCTGCCATCTGTTGTTCTATTTACCAATTGATTTAAATTCTTTTCTATTTTTAATCCAAGTGAATCATCATTTTCTAGACACTAATTGATTGTTAATAATCATCATTAGTTAATTAGGAATTTCCGTCCTTGACTAATATTTAAAGTTATTCTCATTGTTGAATAATTTCTATGGATTGTTCAACAATTGGCTCAACTTTCTTTCCATTTACTTGTGTGTTTTTCATTCCTAATTTCTGACATTCATCTTGTCAACAAGTTTGAATTTTTCTCTTTTTCTGTTATGTATCCATTTCTTGTATTAATTAACTTGATCCCTTTTCTTTGATTATGTGCTTTCTTTAAATCGTGTTCATTGATTGTTCCACTTAAACGGTTGACGGTTGATCTATATTCAATTCCAAAGGCCTTTTTATCCTTATTCTTTATCCTTCCCAATTGTTTGGCTTCTTTTTAGTGTTCCAGTGTTTTCTATGTGTACCTTGGGTATTGATGTTTTCTTTTTCTCTTTTTCCTTCAATTCTTTGATTCCAATTTTCTCGTAATTGTGACAAACGATTTACGCGAATGATACTTATCATTTATGTATAGATATATATGCCTTTTGTTGTCACAATCAATATGATAATCATTGTTTCCACTCTATTTACATTGATTAAAATAGATCGTAGACATTGATTACAAGTGAAAATTTTCTAGAAAATCATCAGATGACTAAATCAACTTATTCTTCTTGTTTCAATCAGAAAAAAAATACAAGATAAAAATCCGAGATTTACATCATTCATGTGAGTGATTAGTGTGTCTCACTGTCTCCTTACACCGAGAAGATAAAAAAAAAAGCCAAAGAAAAATGGATAAATTGCAAATAGAAAAGAGAATCTTGTAAGTCTGCAATGAAAAAGAAAAAGAGAACAAAATATTATAAAAATATTATAAAAATGTAATTTTAAAGAAAACCAACAAGTAGAGAAGAGACATGATGAAAAAAATTCGAAAAGAAAAGTAACTGTAACAGAGAATTGGAAATTCATATGGAGAAGAGGAGAAAAACTTCCACAAAAAGTTGAGGTAAACAAATAAATAGAAAAGAATAGAAAAAAACAAGAAGTTTGCAGACAGAAAATCAACAAACAGTAAATAGAAAGAGAGAGAGAGAGAGAGAGAGAGAGGGAGGGAGGGAGGGAGAAAAAATGAATGAGGAAGAGCGAAGATAATCGGGAGAGGAGAACGAGTGAGAATTTAAATAGACAACAATAGTTGGATACCTTGTATGTTATTTCCTTTTGATATTGAAAATATGATAACAATATAATCATCATCTCCATTCATCGAACAGTAATAATGAGAGAGAAGAAAAAAAAAATTCAATCGAAACTGTTTACTGAGCTAAACTGTTGCTGGAGTAGATCAAATGTCCACTCCCTCCTCCTCCTCCTTGTGCGATGATGATAATGACACGGCGAGACTTTCACGGTCAATGAAAAAATTATTACTTTTCTGTCTCTATCTGTCTGTCTCTTTCTCTCTCCTTCATCTTCTAGCCTAAGGGGAGGTTGTAAACAACATTTTAAATTGTGAGCACAAAATGTTAATTGTTTAGTAGATTAGTGGTTGGGGAGTTTTTTTTATACTGGAAAACATGTTCAAAGGTCAGATTGGAAAAGTTTAATTGTTGTTTTTGGACACAATCCATTTTGTATTTACTTGATTGGTTCTTGTCTGTGTCCTGTTTGGTTGTCAAATATTGAATCAACTTGAAAAGTTCAAGAGAGAGAGAGAGAGACAGAGAGTAACTATGGTGAGTAGTTTGTTAACAACAATTAAAATTGATCTCGTTTTCACTTTGGCTTCTGGACATGATTTTATATCAAGTAGGAGGAGGAAGATGAGAAGAGCCTCTGAACTTGCTTTAGATAACAAGTTCTGGTAATAACATTCAACAAGAACAAAAGACACAATAGAAAAAAATATAATAATAGTCTACAAGAATCGTTGCTAAAAAATTTACACAGGTAAAAGCACAAGACAATGTAAGAGGAAGAGAGGGAGAGGGAGAAAGAGGGAGAAAGATTTGGTAAGTGTAGTGAGAGTGAGAAAGGAAAATCAATTTATGTGAATCACTGAATACAAGAAGATGAAGAAAATAGCAGGGGAGAAGAAGATGAGAAATCGTTAATTATGATAAAAGCACAATAATATTGTGATTATGATGATAGAGAGGGAGAGAGTGAGAGAGTGAGAGAGACGAAAGAAAAGAAGAAAAAAAATCGAGACAAAGATAAAAGAGATACACAGAGGGAGAGAGAGGGAGAAATGAATTTTCATCAATCAGTCATAAGAAAACTTACAATTTTCTTTTCTCTGTTTCTCTTTTTCTTTTCTCATCAAACAATATGGATAAAAATGATGTTGATACCTTCGTAATTGATGTCAATCAAAAAATCAATCAGCAATTAACGAAAAGAGAGAAAAGCTAAAAATTAAATGAAACGTAAAGAAGAGAAATCATAACCCAGACGAAGAGAAAAAAAAATTTCTATTCTAACATAAGTTTTCGTAGAAATAGATTGGCTATTTTAAGAGAAGAAACAGACAAGGGGGAATAATTTGTTCCCTTTTCGGTTTTCTTTCTGTCTAGACTTTTGATGTAGACAGAAGGAGACAGATAATATCTCTCTCGCTCTTCTTTTTTTTATCATCTTCTCTCTCTCTCTCTCTTTCCCTTTCTCTCTCCTGTTTTTTTTCTTCTCCTTCTTGTGCTTCATCATTTCATTTCTCGTCGTCCTCATCAACAACAACATCAAAGCGACGACGACAGAGTAACAACAATATACTAACATCTCTCGTCTCTTTCACTGCTTTTGATATTTATTTACTTCTTTTGCTTCTGTTGATCATCATCACCATCGCCATCATCAGTTTTCAATAGCTTTCAACAGCTATAACCATTTTTCCATCAATGTTTTCATTAGTTTCATGAATTGGTTCTGTTTTTCTATTCTATTTTTCTTCCATCTCTCTCTCTCTCTCACTCTAATCAACCTTTTAACACGTTCATCATTTTTTACATATGTTCACTCTACTCTGTTCATCGATGGTCAAATCATTGGACTCTTTGACAACCATAATAACTACTACAACATCAAGGAGTAACAGTAGTAGTAGTATTGTAAAGGAAAGATCATCAACAACTGAATCATCATCATCATATCCAGAATCCGAGATTTCATCTTCACATTGGTGTATCCTTGCTTATTGGGAATTAAAATCACGAGTTGGTCGTTTATTTCCTGTTTCCAATGAACGTATTGATATTTTTAACGATTGTCCAAAAGGGAATGGCCTTTATCTAGGATATTTTCCGCTCCATCATATTGATCATAATAGTGGTAAAATTGGTAAAACACGAGCCAAAATTGGTAATGGTATAAGAATAATTCGAAAAGGTTCATCGGTTTACGTTTATAACAGATCTGATTATCCAATATTCCTCAATTCGGCGACCTTATGTCCACCAAATTCTCGTCGTCCAACAATATTTAAAATTCTACCTGGTTACTCGATCAAAGCATTCGATTATGATGTTGCCCTCAAGAACACTCTCTATCCCTTTAGATCTGAGAAAGATGGTCCCATTGACCTGTATTCCATTAGGATAAGTTTTGTCAAAGGATGGGGACCAAATTATTCTAGACAAACGATAACATCATGTCCATGCTGGTTAGAAGTACTATTTATGCATAGATGAGGGTATAAATATCTAGATCATCATTTCAACTCATACCAATCTCAACATGATCAATATAAACACCGTCATCATCACCATCATATATACATAATCAACAACAACAACAACAACATCTACAAATGAGACCAGGATAAAGCCAGGAAAGCGAAAGAATTGATTGATAGATTGTTCAATTAACCTGGAGAAAAAGTGAGAGAGAGAGAGAGGACGAAAGCAAAAGAAATGAACAAAAGAAAGACAAGAAAAAAAAGATTAACAGATTAATAGATTGATTAATTTAACCGGAAAATCTATCACACATCAACAATATCAATCGTCTACTTTGTGAATACATAAGTTATAAAATATTGGTGTCAAACTCATTTTATTTGACTGTATAAATATTGTACATACACACACACACACTCTAAACATACAAATATATATACATAAAAATACAATACCGGGTGTACAGTTAAATGTATTAATAGAAGGACACTAAAGGTAAACAATTAATCGGCATTAATGATGAAAGTGGAAAAAGTTCAAATGAGACTTTCTCTCTTTCTCTCTCTCTTTTCCTTCATCAGAGTGACCGAACAAAAATTGTTTTCCTTTACACTTACATGGTAAATTTACATTTACACCCTGTAGATATATAAACACACAACATAATGATAATAAAACAAACTTTCTTTTTTGTTCAAGGTTATGAAGAGATCGGTAAAGCGTGAAGAATCAAGAATCAGAATGAAATTTCAATTCTACTACAGAATATTCTGTAGAAAGAGAATTAAAAAGAAAGAAAAATAGAAAGAAGAGAAAAAAGAATTAAAAAAAAAATTCTATTCGAAAATATAAACAAAAAAGAGAACCTGAACATTTGATAGAACATTTAACTTCTAATTACGAACCTTTAATCATTTAACAATGAACATGAAGTGTTATCCACCGGTGGGTACACATGATTAATTAAACAATTTCTTGGTCACTTAATTGTCTCAAAGTAATTAGTTAATTGTACTTGATAGATGGCAGAGTAACCGTTAAGTGGAAAATGGAAAACAACTCCACCTATTGGAAGTTTTAGAAAAGAATTCAAGTTCCATCAGCTGGAAAATCCAATGTCATGTGTTTTTCTTTGATTTAATTGTTGGTTTGGTTAATTGTTTTGGAGAATTTGATTTAATTGTTAGCAGGATAGAAAACATGTCTCGGAAAGTGATTAAATCTTCTCGGAGTAGATTAACTCGACTATTTGATTCTCTTAAACCAGAAAATTTAATCTCAACATTAATCGGTTTATTTACTGATGTTTCTTATATTCCGGTAATTTGTTTTCTTTTAATTGTCTTTGAATTAGCTCTTAATTTGTTAATTGTTCAACGTGTTAAATGTAAGTATAGTGTTTTTTTTATCTTCTTCTCACAATTGTGAGACTTATATTGTTGTCTCAAAGATTTTCCCTCCATCTTTAAAAAATCTTCATGAAGATGATTTAATGTTTTCTCATGTTTAACTTTTTATTTCCTTTTCTCTTCTCGCCTTAATTCCCTAATTCCTTTTTAAATTAATCCGTTATTAAGATTAAGCTTTTGTCTATTCTTTTGTTTTTTATATTCTGTTCTCATATTCTTTTATTTTATTTTCTATTGTTTTCTTTTTCGTTTCATAAGACACCGAGATTGATTGGAGTACATACATGCAACAGGTTAGATGTTTTCTCAATGGAACTTTGGATTATAATAATATTTCAGGTGATACTGGACCGATTGTTTATCCTGCCGGTCATTTATATGTCTACACATTGTTATACTTTCTTACTGGTCAAGGAAAATCAATTCAGCTTGGTCAATATTTTTTCATTCTTTTATACCTGTTCAACTTAATTGCTGTTTTTAATATTTACAATCGGGTTCGCAAGGTACTGAGACATTCAAATTCCCTCAACGAAAACAAGATCAACAAACATTTACACAGATCATTTGGTGAATTCATTTTCTGCTGAGAAATCAAGAAACATCATCAGAATTATCAATACATTGATTGTTGATTCTGCAAATATAACAGAGATGTCGCAATGTTGCTCACAAAAAGATTTCCTCTTAGTAAATTTTGTTTAAATTGTAACGGTACTGTTGCAATACACTGATCGTTGATATAATTAACTTGTTAATTTCGATCAATACTATTCGGTATTTGAGGCCAAATCTAAATGGTGGATTCTTATTATAGTAAACAGGATATGGAGAGATTATCTCTTTGTTTATCTGATTGTTTACCTTTGATTGAGATTTCCGACATTGCACTTGATTGACAGATGAATGCTAATTGTTTTCTTTTCCTTTCTAATTTATTCCAATTTTTTTCTCACTCTCCCTCCTGTTTATTGTTCCATTTTCTTAATCTCTATCTAATCTAATTACATTTCATCATTTTCCATTCAGGTTCCTCCATATGTTCTGATGATGATGTGTCTCACTTCATATCGTATTCACTCAATTTACTCATTACGATTGTTTAACGATCCAGTGGCCATGTTTGCTCTCTATTTATCTGTTAATTTAATTCTATCAAAACATTGGAAATCAGCGGCATTACTGTTCAGGTTAGTCTTTCAATGTTTTTCCATGATAATCATTCCCTGAATTCATTGATCAGAGACAATGAGAGAGTTTCAATATTTGTCAATCTATTTGTTACTGAAACAATTTCAAAACTAATTGTTCATATTGCAGTAGTAATATTTTTATCTATTCAAGACTTGTGATCACCATGAGAATCAACGATTGACTTATTCATAATTAACTTTGATTCTCCCAATATGACAATTAATTTTTCGCCAAGAATAGATCTCATCATTCATCAGATTGTAAGTGATAAAATTGTGAGATAATCTTAATTTAGGTTCAAATTCATACTTCTTATTTGCCATCAATTTAAAGTTGATTGAGTATCATGATTCAGGGCAACTTAAAAATATCACCTTAAAAATTGATCCAATTACATTTTCATACTGATATTTATCACTTTAGACAATAATTATCAAAAATTGAAGCCTATTATCATCAATAAAGGTTACAGTTAGTAGATAATATAATTCATAGACTTTTTTTCACAATCAGTAACGATTAAGAATATTGTATCATTAATATTATTTATCAGAATTATATTATAGGGAATCTCAATCTATCTACAGGTAATTTTCTTGTAAAGCTTGATTCTTGTTACAACTACAATTACATTTTCTTTCTGACAATCATGATGGACAATCAATCTAATCTTATAATCTAGAATTAACCAATTGTTGCTCAATTAATTTCCCAAATGAATTAAAGATTATCTTTCCACATCCAAGTAAACAGAGTATTTTGATGATGGACTCATTTTCTGTCTCCTTAAAGGTATCAAATTTAAGGCCAGAAACTGAGGCCATCCAATTGCGTGTTAATAATTAAGCTACACGAACAGAGAAAGTTGAAAGATGAAGAGAAAGAGAGAGAGAGAGAGAGAGAGAGAGAGAGAGAGAGAGAGAGAGAGAGAGAGAGAGAGAGAGAGATAAAGTCGATTAAAATGTCAATCGAATACTAGAAAGAACAAGTAACTTAAGTAGTTGACAGATTAGAATTAAGTATCAATTACTTAATAATTTAGTAACAATTAGAAAGTATATTCAACTCTAGAGAATAAGATTTAGTTGAAAAAATGAAGAAAAGGTTTAACATTTACTTCCGAGAGAAATTTTCTTCTATTATCTTATTAACTATAAATCATTTTCCATTCAGCTTCTCGAATTTGTTCAATTCTCATTAAGAATTAACTTCTAAATTAAACATTAGACTTTTACCTGTTTCGATTTTTCTTTTTCTACTATCGTCATAATCTTTTATTGGAAGATCCTTTTTCTCCATGTTAACCTGAAGCCCACGCAATTATCATCTTACAATCATCTTATTCCTTGATCATCTCTACAATTCGAATCAGCTAATCTTCTATTTCTTATTATTGATTGTTGTTTTTTCCTATTCTTTTCTACCATGAGCACATCTTACATCACTTTATTGTTAGATAATTGAACTAATTTGTCAATAATAACAAGAGATCCAATTAATTAGCTCAATAATTGACCTTCCAGGTTGTAATTTGTTTTTTTCCCTCCTTTTCCATTCATGATTAACAACCGCCTTGTAATGAAATCAACACTCTTAATCAACTTACCTCGTGTTTTAATTATGATGTTCAACATGTTTGATTATTCATCTAATCATTTCATTCAACGTGAAAATTTAAAAGTTGTTATAAAGATAATTAGCTAAGATTATAATTTGTTATTGTTTTACATCTTGACTAATTGTTATAATAATGAGGAATTTCAATCAATTGGATTATTATTCATTTTTTATTAAATATCCTAACTAATTTAAGTACAGTAGGGAGCATAAAATGACAATTTTGGTTTACTTTTTGTCTTTTTTGTTAATTTGAAAAAATTAGAATCCTGATATTTCAATTGTTTGCAATTAAATTATCCCGAAATTATGTTAAGTTAACTATTTATCGGTTAATTTTGGCGCAAATTAGATCAAAACTTTTACTTAAATCAAGAATTATTTCTAAATTGATTCTAAACAACTAAAGTGGACTAAAGGCTTTTTTTTGGAGGATATTTCGAGTAGTATTCAAAGGCCAAATGTAATTACTCTGGTTACTAATTAGTATCCATTATCGAATCCTTAATTGTAACAATTGATTCATTGAAATTTCCATTTAATCAGCTGAGTATTCAACATGAAATCTTATGGACTGTAATTGCCATTTTTTATGCTTCCTTCCTGTAGATCAAGATAATCAGATTTTGCTTTGATAATCTCATTTGGTATTAATCACCGATGGCATTTATCTTGGATTTAATTTCATTTTAAATTGTGTTATATTATATGTATTGGATTCTAATCATTTATTATTAATCCTCTTTCTCAGTTGTTTAAGTAGCTAATCATCATCAATCTTTCAAAGGTAAATAATTAGCTGGACACTCACAAACCACTTAGTTACTTAATTGTTAATCCAGTTAACCTAGATTGTTAAGATGAATTAGCTAAATCTTAATTTAATATCACCATTTTAACGGCTCGTATTTTAATCACCTTATATCCAATTATCATTTACGATTTTTACGATAATTATTAAGCCCAGATAATCAACTAATTATAATACCAGCTCTCTTTTTGATTATATAACTACAATGAAATTAAATCAAGGTTAATTAGTGAAAGAGTTAAAGTTACACAAAGAAAAAAGTAATTGGATTGATTACCTGGAATTCAATTGTTAATGATGTATTCAAATCTAAATCGACGATTATCCAATAATAGTATAAATAGTTGATGATTAAGGATAAATCCGAATGGAATGTAATTCTATTATCATCTTTAATCATCCTCATCATTATCATTCTTAATGATAAATTACTATTTCCCTGGAAACTTTATCATCTAATAAGCTTTCAAATAATCAATTCCAATTGAATCTCATTGTCTAATTTTCTCACATTTCAAATGACAATTAAATCCAATTCATTTTTAATCTCTTTAACTTTCTAATAATCTTTTTTTCTTCACCTTTAATATTAATCTTAATTCCATCATCTTATCTGATTTTTTCCTTTTCTTCTCACCATTTACTGTTTAATTCCTCATCTTTCATCAGGAAAAAAGTTAATTGAATCAACAGAATTATAAATTTCTCGTTATTTTTATAAAAGTCCAATAATCAAGGTACTTAGAACGGTGAAAAACAATCAGATTAAGTTTTGGGTTAATCCGTTGAGAGATTATCATTATTACACTGGGAGGTGATTGGAGTTATTAAATCCATTATTAAGTCAAAAGGATTTAAATTGTTGTAAAAGAAAGAGTTTGAAAAGTGATTAACGATAAAAAGATAAACAATTAAACCCTAACGATAATCACTCTGATTTATTATTGATTATTGGCTAATTGTTGTTGCTAATCATTTAGGTTTTAACATGCATTGATTTTGTAATTTTCAGTGAAATCAAATTGATTGAAAGTGATTAGCATAACAATTAAAAAATGAATGAAACATTCTTGATTAAATAGTTGATTGTGTTTATGTGTTCTCCTTAATTGAATTGAATCTTAATTATCGCTATTAACCAGATATCATTATAATTTTTTTCTTCAACAATTTAATCAAATGTTTGTCTTTAATATAATTTTGTGCGATTCGTTAATTTTAATTGTTACGATATTTAAACAACTATTACTGATTCTTTTAATGGTTATAATTTTTGTCTGTATTTAAATTGCATCAGTTAATTGTAAGAATTTTCAACAATTAATATCAATGTTTACTAATTACAAAAAAATTCACAATACTGTTAATCATTTGGTTAATTTACTTTACAATTAACGGTTCAATCAACATACAAAATAAGGCAAAAGGGTTGAAAAATAACTCATCTGATATTGAATGTGAACTCAAATGGACAATGTCCAGTAGGGAAAATTATACAAGTCTATCTTCATTTATCATCATTTTTCTCTCTCTCTCTTTCTCTTTCTCACCTTTAGCATTGGAGTTTCCATTAAAATGAATATCTTATTATTTGCTCCTGGTCTTTTGATTACATTTCTCGAGGAAACTGGTCCTTATAATACACTTAAATACTTGAGTATTTGTGCCTTTACTCAGGTAAGAGCTAAAAGTATCATCGTTTTTATAATATGTTAACATTTTGCTTAGATTACAGTGTAAATTTATCATCTTTCATCATCTTCCATCCGAGGTTATGATAATATTGATGATAAATATAATCAACTGATCAACTTAACCATCTGAAACTGATGTTACCTGCAACATGTATTGATGAGTTGATTGTTTTTCAGTTTATTATGATAAAAATGATGAGATATGAGATAGGATGATGACGATGAAGATGAAGATGACCAATACTCTGATGCTCCAACAGAGCCTCTAGCTTTTCATATTAATCATCAACTTTTACCAATATGGTTTTTCATGAGAAGATCAATTTCAATCTCATGAGATTCAAGTTGAATATCACTCACCTTATACTTGAATCAATATACACTTATTGATGTTGATACAAAGTTTATCTTCATCTCTTTATTATTTAATTTTCGTTATCATCATCATTAGATGATTAAAATAATATCATTTATTGAAAAGATACTGACCTTTATTTATCTTTACCAATTTGTATCTACCTGGAAAAGTTTTACTAGCTCTGAGAAAATTGTCCCCAAATGATTATTAATAATAACCAATGTCAAGAGAATCAGTCATTCCTGGTCAATAATAACAACATCTCTTGATAATCATGATTAGAACCGGAAATTGTCATTATCTTTCACCATTTTACTTGATGATGAAAAACGATTTCATTTGAATTTCATGTATCTCCTCATGTTATCATGGTGTTTACACATATTCCTTATTATTTTTCTCAAGATTCCAATTCTACTGAAAGATGATTGATGATCCAGAGAAGATGAACTAATAAATGTATATTAGCAGGAAAAAATTCCATATTCAAGTTCATTTGTTCTGTTGATGTTGTTGAACTTTTTTTCTTCCACCTCATTAGTATTTGAAACTTTGTCAGCACTTTCATGTTGATTCTTATGAATAAATATCTCAAAATTCTAGGAAATCGACTATACAATTTTATCCCTATAAATATCAACCGGAAATACTAACATGATCATTATTATTGTTTTTTTTTCTTTTCATTCATTTTATCTTCTTCGATTTTTCATTTTGTGAAACTTTAATCTTCTATTATCATGATTTGCTCATCTTAGGTAGAAAAGGTTAAAGAACTTTATCTTATTCATAATAAATATACTCCATTCCATTATGAAAATGCAACACTATCATCATTTAGTCCATTGGTCAAATGAACTGAATAATATGAGAATTTTTTTCATCCAGTTAACTCCCAATTCCCATGATAATTTTCACCCGATCGGAAATTTACTTGGAAATGATTATGATAATGGTGATGATGATATGTCTTGATATTCAATTCTGTAAAAAATATCACTTTTGAAGAGCTAGAAAGATAATGCTGACTGGAGGAAGAGCAAAAGTTCATTCTGAATCTATTAATACCCCCATGAATTTTTGAAAGGACGAGTTAACATGTTCTAATATTAATACAATTTTCTGTGAAAAAACAAAAGGATCAGGAAACACTAAAGTTAAAAGTATCGACTTATTAATATATTCGCAATGAATTTTTGATATTTTATCATGAAAACTTGTGAAAAACATGATGAACCTTTCGATCGTTACCTAAGTCGAGTAATTCCAAGAAACAGGTCATTTTGACGATCTTCTTTACGTTATTTTGTATCTGACTAACGGCCGTTAGTTCAAACTTATTTAATCAAATCAAATAATTAATCAAAGTTTGGTCAATCCAACGCAATTAAGACCAAAGTTAATCTGGTTTTCTAATGATCATCCTTATTAAGTTTTTCCATTCCACTTATTTGTAATTAGAAAAGTTTTTCTTTTGTAATGAGAAACAATTAATTGAAATGAAACAAGAGATTTCCAGTCTAATCATTATTTAGGTAACGTCATTGGCATTTAATTAATTTAATTAATCACATTGATTTACGGTTTGGACTAATTATTCAAATGTTGATTGCTACCTGGTTGATTAACTAATCAATCAGACATAACAACAAATGATTATTAATGTTGTTTGATAATTTATTTTGTCTAATCTGATGATTTACTCTAATCAATAAATTGGCCAATCTTAGAGTTAGTTAATTAGCTAATCTTTTATCAAATTATTTTAATTTCTTTGATTTTTTTTTCTTCTTTCAGATTTTCCTTGGATTACCTTTTCTACTGACCTACCCTGTAAATTATTTAACTCGATCATTCAATTTGGGTCGGATTTTCCTCTACAAATGGACAGTTAATTGGAGATGTATAAGTGAGACCCTGTTTCTTAATCGTAACTTTCACCTAATCCTATTGGTCTTACATGTTATCTTATTGGTGATATTTTTTGGTAAAAGGTTAGTATTTAATTGTTCATTAATCAACTAATTAACTTGGTCAGTGTTTTTTTTTGTCTTCATCTTTAGCTTTTAACCTAATTATTTACTGATTAACTTTTCCACTCAAATTTCCTATGCTGTGATTAGATAAATTGTAATCAATTGAAAGTCTATTAGCCTGATTTACTTACGGATTGTTTATCTGATAATTAAGATATAATTTCATTTATGATTATCTTAACCTCTCCCTGTGATCATGGCTTATTTATTGAACTCTTGAGTTTCCAACATTCAATTCAGTTCTAAGATTGAACTAATATATTTATAATTAAATTTCTCTGTCCACTTCCATTGAACTTCTGTCAATAATTTCACACAAATTTCATGATGAATTATTTATGTTTTCATGATAACTTTGATTCCCTGGAATTGATTGTTAAAATCTTTTCAAACTTGAACTAGAACAAGAATAGGAACAAATCATAACCCCAATAATCTTAAATTATCAATATTATCCTTAATTCTGATCTAATGGATTATCTCAACAGGTATTCATCGCTTTTGAGAAAACCTAAATTCTGGTCCAAAGTAACATTTCAGACAAGAATCAGGAACAAAATTAACTCTAATCAGGATAAATTAACGAATTCAAGTAAGTACATGGAACATTTTTCTCAATCAACAAAATTCAACCTCAATTAATTTTCCATCTCGATGCAAATCAATTGATCGACAATCATTATCATGATCTAAAAGTTAATTAACTTGTTTAAAATGTGATTTAAAATTGATTATTTGTAAACAAAATGATTTATCAACATTTTCCAACGTCAATTTTAACCACCAATTAAAATGCTCGTAGCAATTTAAAAAACAATATCTGTCAATCAGTTGATAAAGTTACAAAAATCTAATTATTAACTAAATCAAATTGGTAACAATCAAATTAAATTCACTAATATGTATCATGATAAATATAGAGAAATTAACTATTAAGCCCTAAGCTTATTTAATGATGGGTTAATTATGATCAGATTAAAAGTTAATAAATTGATTACCCGCAAGCTTTTCAAACTGATGATGATGTTAATTGAATAGGACTCAATTGAAACAATTACAATTTGATTAGTTAATCATTTGATAACAATGTTTTGTTTTCTTCATGTTTTTTAATGAAAATGATGATTACGTTGATATGAGTTATAAATTACATCCTGATTGATGACGATAATCATTAGTTAATCATTGATTGTTTATCCAAATTGAAAATGTAACCTTATTGTAAATTATTAAATCACTGATTGTGTGTTTGTTGTTTTCACAATCTGAATAATAATTGCGTTAATTTCACCATGAATTTTATAGGTAAAAGTTACAACTTTATTTTCCTATAAGAATTTAATTGTAATCAGTTAATTTCAATGTTAACCTATGTTTCAATGAGGAAGATAATCAATTTCAATAATTGGTTCCTCAATTGATAAAGACAATTGATTCAATGTGAACATATAAGTTACATGGTGATAATTTTATGTTGAGTTATCAGGTGATGTAATGCTATGAGTTTACTGAATTGACCCCCATGAACAATTTCATGATATTTTCAGAACTTTTTTTGTTTCCATTTCCAACTTTCCCTGGGAAGTTAAACTCAGTTTCAGATGAACTTTTATTTGCCCAAAATAATATCATTACAAGTTTATTGAGCTTAATTGTAATTACCAATGATAATGATTAAGAAACACACAGTTAAAACTACCTGTACATTTAACCTTATTTGATTTAATTGTGTTACAGGAATTTTATTAACATTATTTACAAGCAATTTGATTGGGATAACCGTTGCTCGATCCCTTCATTATCAATTTTATGTTTGGTATTATCATTCAATTCCCTATCTGATCTGGTCAACTAATTATTCAACAGTTTCAAAGTAAGTTAATTAACACGAATCCTTGATTATCTAACAATATTAATATCACCTGTTGTTATCACCTTTCCTGATATATGAAATGAAACTCATTTCGTTTCACTGTATTATATTAATGTGTAGATAATATGGTTTACCATGGTCATTATTTAGCTGACCAATTGTCATAAATTGTCATTGATTTTAATTTTTTTTTTCTTCTATTTTTCAATCCAAATTGATCATCTCGAATTCACCTGATAGACTTTGCTTAATGGGATTGATTGAATTGTGCTGGAACACTTATCCATCTACGATAATGAGCTGTTGGCTTCTTCATTTATCTCATATTTCTCTCATCTACTCACTTTGGAAGCAAACTAATAGATTGACATGTTAATTACGATTTGAATTGACACCATGAAAACTTATTCATGATAAATGTTAACATTAGACTGAGTTAAATGTCAATTGCAAGTGTAACTTGTCAATGTTTATTGATTGGGGTTCAACAAATAGACAAACACATCTTGTCAATGGTCAAGAATCAACAAGTTGATCAGGAATCATCTTGATTACAAACAACTTACAACAATTTAGATATAGTAAATTGTTGACAAATCTATTCATTTGCCACTTTATTCAATCAATTTATCTGAAAATATTGATAATCATCTTTGATGGATTTCACTGATTGTTTCATTTCGTTTAATCTATGTTCACAATTAAGCCATTGATTAAATTATTGTAACATTTATAACTCAATCTATTGATTTCTAATATCAACTAATCATTTACGACCAATTTGATTACATATTATAATATACAATATGTATTAATATGGGTTCATTTTTTTCATATCGTTTCAATTTCCTGTTGATTTGATATTATTTATATACTTTCGGTAATTAAATCTCAATCATGACGATAATAATATCAAAATTTAGGTCAAAACCAAAGATATGATGAAAACTAAACAACAACAACAAAGTTATTAATCTGATATAAACAAACTTTGAGATTAAAAATATTATCAACTGTTATCATGAAAGAAAATGATCAAATTACAAGAGATTGAACTTTTATCAGCATCATTTCCGTTTCCGTTTGAGTTTTGATCAATTTTCTGTCATCTTTATCATCATGATTATAATTGTAGCTTCTTTTCATCATCACCTAAATCGGAAATGTACTTTTAAATGTAACATCCCTTAACAAACCCATGGAAGAATTAAAAATCAAGTAGAAACAAAAAAAATCACCTTACTTCCGCTTTCTCAGTCTCACCTTTATCTTCATCAAAGTCATCTCACTTCTCTCTCACCTTATAATGAGGATTAAGGGTTGAAAAAGTTCATTGAAAATAATTTAACTCAAGGCTATGTAATTATCCATGTAAACTTGAGGATGATAAATCGTCATCATGATAACATAAATTTCAGGGAAAAAGTTTTTCATTATTCCGATCACAATTAGACTACATCATTTCTCATGTGATATAAACAATTAATCAATTAATTCAATTCAAGTTGACTATTCCGACCTCAGAAATGAATCAAATAAACTTTAAAACTATTTACTTTAAAATGCTGCAAACAAAACATAATTCATTTAATCACCAATTGATCAGGTTAACCAATCAGAAAATCATCTGACCCCATGAAAAACCACAATAATACAGAATCGTAATGAATTGAAGGAAATCAGCTAATCAGTTAAATTAGAGGATAATAATCATTGACCATAAGCACCATGATCGTCATCATCATGATCATCACCATCTTCATCATCACCTACACTCCCTTTATCCCTTTAATTGATTCATGATGAGAAAATGACACAAGACAAACTGATTGGACATTGACGATTACAAATGAATGCGCATGTTGATGTAAATGTAACGGTAAAAAAGCCAACACCTAATGATGCTGATCAAGGGAATATCAGAGTTGACAGAACGTAAGAGAAACAAAAAACATGAACGGATTCCCTTGGATTCCTATTACTGCGCATCTCATGGGAGTTAAAATATTATCGTTTCTTGTTTTCATCAGTTTCAAGAATCAACTGAATATAAGCAAGATAAAAATTCTCTCTCCCTCTTGTCTCTCTCACTCTCACTCTCTCTCTCTCATACACTCTTCTCATCTTTCAACCTTTTATCTTCGTCATCATCTTTAGTGAGAAGCGGATCAAACGCCAATTCGAAAAAATAAATTCAAACCTCCTTAACTTTCTGATATTTTGATTAATTTACGAATTCAAATCATTTGCTCATTCAAAGAGATATAAACCGATTTAACTAATCAATTTTCGTGAGAGTAAGTGAGAGAGAGATTTATTTATATATATAGTGAGTTAGTGAGAGTGTTTGAGAGAGAGACTATCAAAAAGTGAGAAAGTTATATTAACCTGAAGATTTTTTTTATCCATCACTATTAATCAGATAATCTAATCAACAATCAACTAATCCACTCGCTTTTGTTTTCTTGTTTGTTCAAATCAACTAACAATCTACTAACTAATCAACCAGTTTTTTGTTTTCATTAACTTATTGTGTATCTTAGTGGTTGACTGTTAATTACATTGTGATTCAACAATCAATTCAATTGGACAATTTCAATCATTTAATCATCAATAATTAAACAAAATTTAAATTTGCAAATATGAGTTTTAATCTGAGAAACAGCTTAACAACCATTTACCTGATATCATTGATCTTGGTGATTAATTTAATTGTTGCTCTTGCAGCTAATCGGGAAACAATTAAACGGAATACCGATGAACAAGATGATGAATGGATCACTAAACAGGTAACAATTAAATCAACAATTAAAATCTTTATTGTTTCGCGATTCTTATGATTTTTTCTCACAACAATTGGAAATTATTTCCAATCAATTTCAAGTAATCATGATATTTGAAATTGTTGTTTTTGTTGTTTTTTCTTGTCATTGATTAAGTGTTCAATTTAGATCTTTAATCATTTCAATTAGTGCATACAAATGTTTCTAATTCCCATGGTAGTTTTTACATTAACTGATTCGAGTATCAATAATTTATTCAGTTAGCCCATTCATGAGAAAATGAGTTATCATGAAAAGTTTGAAGAAAAGAAAAAACTTCTTTCTGAGAAATTAACTTATTCTCTTTTAGTGTGAATAGATTTTTTTTTTCTTCGAACTGAACTGAACATTTTAGAGAGAGGGATTCGAATTCTCGGAAATTTAAAGGAAGAAAAAAGTTCTAAATTAATATGATTTGAATGGAAAATATCATTTCAATCGTAACCTTAAAAGTTTTATTCAAATGATCAAAGGGAAAGGTTACAATTTGAATTAACCATTGTTAATAAATCACTCGAAAGGTTGTTGACTTGACATATTAGTTAATCAACAATTAGGTGTAAATAGTTAATCATTTAAAAATAGAAAAAAATTAGCTATTGTTAGTGAATTAGTAAGTTGATTGAACTTTTATGAAACATTAAGGTTAGTTTTTAGGTGGAAATCTTGAAAAGTTATCCGATTAATTGAATTTCATTGTGAATAAATTTCCTCTCATTAATATTCATCTGAATTAACAGAGATCTGGAGCTGATTTAATATTTAATTCCGGTCTTGATAACGACCTCGGTCTGGACAAATTCTATACCCTTGTCCCTCGATTTCGAGGAGTTGGACGATTTTCACCATCTTCATCATCTTCATCCCCTTCGGGTCCAACTCGTGATATCTTGAGTCCAGAGAAAAGGCAAATCCGTTATCATCAGTGTTACTTTAACCCGATTTCCTGTTTCAGACGACGGAAGTAGATTCACAAAGATAATCGATAATATCAACAACAAAGTGAAAGAAAGTTATCAAAACCAAAAAGAGAAAAAGTGAAAATCGAGTAAATCGAAACCGAAAAACAAAAAGTTCTGTAATCGTAAAAATTGAGAGAGAGAGAGAGAGAAAAAAATTTGAATTGAAAATCAACAAATTAATCCAATCAAAATGATATGTAATTGTAATTGAATTGCTAAATTGTATTAACTTCATCAACACAAATCAACTTCAAATCAACTTGTAAACCTTTTAAATTAATAATAATAACAATGCTAATAACATATTAGTTGCTAATATTTAATCAACATTGTCGATAATATCATTATGATTTATCAACTGTAATCAAATTAACTTTTAAAATATTGAACATTAAATCATCTCAAATCAGTTTGAATGATTATGATTAATGATTAAGAGAAAATTAGAATAGAATTAGAATAACAATCAACTGATTGACTGCGATTCAACATGTAATATAATTATACCAAAGACAACAACAATCAGTTAATTGTCTACGATTCGAGACCTTATAATTGATTCCATAAATTAGATTGTGTGTTTGCTTTTGTTTTTATTGGAAATCAAATTAATTTTCATTAATTTACTTTCACTCTCTCTCTCTCTCTCTCTCTCTTCTCTTTAATCATCAATTATAATCATCATTGTCATAATCACATCTCAAATCAATTGATTAATTAGTCAATTAATACATTATACATTATTATTATGGTTGTTATTAAATTTACTTACATATCATAGTTATAACTTGATTGTCATCAACTGATTATTACGTTTAATTATTAAATGATATTTGTTTTGACAGAAAAAAAAATTTGTTAATTACTATTGATTTAATCATTTCATTAATAAGTTACCAAGGGACAGAATGTTAATCACTTAACAGATTGAATTAACTTTGTCTAAGCTAATCAAATTGTAAGTTTGGTTGATAATCAGATTCTGATTTTGGTTATAATAATAATAACGATAATCAAATATTAACAATGAGTTGATGTTAGTAAATCAACAGAAGGTAAATTCAATTTGCAACAATTTGTTAATCAGTTGATCTCAATTGTGATTATAATGCTAATAGAAAAGATCTCAGTTAATCAATTGATTCGTTGATTGAGTTAAATCGAGTTAACCAAATGATAATGTTTACAATCAATTCCATTGATTTAAATTCAAATCTGTTCTGAATGATTAACTTTTTTTTCTTGCAAAACAAAATTTGATCACTTCAATTCATTAATTATCTTTCTCATTTCAATTTAATATTCTTATCTCAGTTAATTATCTCCTTAAATTATTAATAGTTAACAATCTGATTAGAAAACTAAATTAAACTTCTTTTACCTGTTTACCATTGGAAATAAAATACTAATCACTCCTTTTAGTTTCTCTTGTTTTTTTGGTTTTCCCGTTTCAACTCGTTTCCAATTAATGATTTGCGATAATTAAAATTTCCAATAATTGATTGTGACGCAATATTAGAATCGATGATCATCGGTATTTCGCCGAAAGAGAAAAAGACAGAAGAAAAGTAAGACAGAACTTGAGAAGAGTGAAAGTTACGATATAAAAGAAAGAGAAAGAGAAATCGATGTTTGGTTTTCCATAAAAATTTTCCTCGACTATCGATGATAATCGATGATTCTGATAATCGAAAGCATCACGATTCTCAATCAACTTGTTTACCAAAACTCTTATTCAATTTACGGAGTTTCGTTGCATTCAAATAATCATCGAATCAAAAAGTTCTGTACCTAATAGTATTAGGCTAATATTGATACACTTCGATCTATTTTCGATTAATTTTGATGACAATTTCTAAACCTTTTTTCATGTGAAATGGTGTCAATCGTTGTGGTCAACTAATTTTTCTCACTATTATCCCGTCGATAAGTTCAAATCGTGTTGATTGACATGGAGATAAATTTATTACAATTTTTACTCTATTTATCATTTCTTATTAAAAATGTCCACTTGGATCCAAATGATACAAATAGTAAGTAATCACAACGAAAAATGTGACAACCTTGACAGCAATGAATGAACGAGATCATTTTTGAAAAGCTATTGATTCAGAAAATTTCAATTTTTCATTACGGTGCAAATATCTTCAGAGTTATTAGAGTTTCAGGGTATTTCGTTATTTGTCCTGAGTCATTTCACCTTTGAACTTGAATCAAGAGCTTAAATCATTATCAATAGACTCTCTTTGGTCTTTGTAATTTAATATAATTTATCCAACGAATATTATTAGTTGTAATCGATTGATCCATGGAAAAGATCATTATTTTGTTTATTGATCGATTGATAATTACATGGAAAGCTAATGATTTTTTATATGACAATTGAATTGAAATTTTCAGTTTTTAAACTCTTATCATGAACTCTAGTTTCTTCAAATTTAGATAATTTGGAAAAATGTTATGAGCACTTGGGTTGCTTTCCAAGGGTTGAATTCATTGACGTTGCTGGTGAATCGATGATGCTTTTACCTCAAAGTTTCGAGGAGATTAGCTTGTCATTAAGATTATTCACTTGGAGAAATCGACAAAGTCCAATCGATTTACAATACCATTTTGAAGAGTCTCAATTGAACAATTCAACTTACGAAAAAGGGTTGAAAAACAAATTTATCATCCATGGACTGGTCGATTCTACTAATGAAACAGATTGGATGAATGTAAGATTATTCTTAAAATATATTCTATGAAATTTCTAATCTTAATTTTAAATTGTCACTCTGAAGCAAGTCAGAGACAATATTCTTTCAGGAGTACCTAAAAATTGGAACCGGTGGATCAAACCGATAAATGTATTCACAGTCGATTGGTCGAATGGCGCGAAAAAAGTCAACTCTTGTCAATCGATAGTGAACTCTCAAGTTGTTGGTACAGCGATCGTTCATTTTATCAAACGACTTGAAATGTTCTCGGCCTTGAAAATGTCTGATATCCATTTGATTGGCTTCGGTTTAGGTGCTAATATCGCTGGCTATGTAGGTGAAAGGATAAAAGCTCCGTATATTGGACGGATCTCTGGAATAGATTCCTTAGGTCCCGATTTCTATCAGAATTTAACTTCACTTCGTTTAGATCCAACTGATGCTCTATTCGTTGATGCTCTTCACAATTATGATACTATTGGAGGTGAACTTTTATTTTCTTTCTTCATATCGTTTTATTAGCTAATTAATTACTTTCGATATCTTAAAAATAGGTCCTCCTGTTGGAGATGTTGATCTTTATCCAAATGGAGGATATCATATGTGTAATGAATCGAAAGGATTGTTCATTGATTCAAATGGCACATACGATAAGGTGACGAATGAAACTGTTTCATGTAATGAAAACTTTGCAGCTCAATTAATGTTGGTTAATTCTGAATCTTTCGACTGTCAATTCGTTGGTTACCAATGTTCAAGTTATGATAAATTCGAGAAAGGTCAATGTACCGTCGATTGTGGTGATGATGGTAAAAAGTGTGTTCCATTTCGTATCTATAGTGACCGCGTATTCGGGCTTAATTTGAATAGAAAAACACAAGATACTTTTTTTGATGGAAAATCTAAGAAATATTATTTCAAGACGAGTGATAAATTCCCATATTGTCGTAAGTTTAATCGAAGTACATTTAACTCTATTGATTCTACTTTTTTCTCGACTCTTCTTCTTTTCATCCAAAGTTCATCATTATGGAATTAATTTCACTTTGTCTAACTATTCTGAGCCTGGACTTGCATCAATTACTATTAACCTTGAAAGTGAAAAAGGAAACGCTTATGGACTCAACATCTCAGATAATTTCTCGAACTTTGAGCCTGGTGGTAAATACACTTACCTTTTAACTTCTGAAATAAACTTATATCCACTAAAAAGAGCTACAATCAAATGGACATTTCCAAAAGCCGATGATTATAATTCATCAAAAAATATTTCTAATCCCAGAATATTCATACTAAGAATATCAGTCAAATATTTTCTGAAGCTTTTCTACAGGTAATTATTAGTTGGAAATTGTTATTTATATAATCAATTTGTACTTACCTTGATTACTAATACTATTGATATTTACGCCAGAATAAATAGCGATCTGTGTCCTGAACATTCACCAGAGTTTCCAAATGGAAGCCAAGAATCATTCGTTCCTTGTTGGTACCCATATGATCCCGATGAACCTTTAGGTCTTGGCCTCGTTTATAAGCCGCCGCCAAAGAGTAGTAACTCTGAAGAAAACGATGAAGGTAAATTTAGAACGAGATTGAAGAAAATTAAAATTAACTGATTTATGACAATTTACTTTAGATTCAACTAAGAAATCGGAAATTGAAAAGTTAAAGAACCTCGCTAATCAACAAGGAAGTTCTCGAGGAGGTAATTCATCTAATTGTTATTATTTAACTTGCAATTAACTTCCAACATTTTCTTTTCTATTTTCAGTGCTTTTTGGAAAAAATCGGAATCTATTCACTACAACTGAGAATCCAGAATAAGAAGACAATCAACCTAAACATGATTGTAATTCTCATAATAAATGACTGAAAATGTCTCATTTCTTTTATTTCAACATTTTCCTTGATTGTTGATTATAATCAACAGATGACGAGAACCAATTGATAACAATTAGAGTTAATTATCTATCAAATGGAAGTTTAAAAAGAAAGAGGTTAGAAAATCCAATGTTGCTTGTAGATTTGATTTTTCTCCTTGAAAAGTTAACTAAACAATTGATTAAATTGGTATGAGATAATTAATTAACCAAGATAAACAATCAACTGATTGTTCAATTGAAAACTGGAAAATAAGAATCAGGAAAATGAATCGAGAAACTAATAATAATCAGGAATTAAATGTTTACATTAAAAGGCTCATCAGTTAATCAGTGATTGTGCATCTTTCCCATTTGATTGTTTAACCTTGACTTTAAACAACTATGGAAGATTAAATTAACTAATCACAATTAATATTAATTTACCTTTTATCAGACTTCTCATTTTACCCTGATCATGATGTTTCCCAGTGAACGTTAATTAAACAAATATAACTCTAATTGCTTGAAAACTACATAGCAATTGAATGTAACATGAAAAATAATTTTAAATTATACAATTGAATTGATGATCAATATAAACAATTAACTATCAATCAATATTAATTATTAATACAAAACAAAAAAAAAGAATCAAAATTAATGAAAAAAAAAACAAGATCAATAACTAACCAAATTGAAAAAGTTTGATTGGTTTTACAAATTGTGGTGATAATTATATTATTACTATTGATAAATTTTACATTTAACATTTTGTTTTATATATTATTTATAATTGCAATTAAACATTTTTGATTTCTAATTTAAGTATTAGCTGGTAATTGTTGTTAATTTGTTTCTCTTTAATATTTAACGCTGGTTAGATTTTCCTTTAAACTGTTATCATCGGTGTAAACTTTTTGATAATTTCGCTTTAATCCAATTAAAGTTAATAAAATCCAAACAACGGCGATAATAAGCCCAATCGATAAGAAGCCGTAAAGCCAATAGATAATTGTTGATGATGATGTTACAGTTAATAAGGTTATTTGAGGAGGTAAACCTTCAATGGGCGATGGTGATGATGAAGAAGAAGACACAATAATATTGGACAGGGAATTAATTGAATCTAAATTGTTTACAGGTAATTCCGTTCTTCTGAAAAGCTTAGAGGAGGAAGTTGATTCCGGAAGATCTTGTTTATTAATTAATTCTAATTTGGGCCTTGTCATTGATTGATACTTTCTAGATGACGATGATGATGAAATTGCAACATTATTCGCGTCCAAATCTTCATCTTGATCCAAATTTTCATCGTATATTATAGTTGCGAGATCATGTTCATCTTGTGCTTGTGTCGCTTTATTCATCATCTCTTGGTCTCTTGGTGAACTGATCACTTTGCTTTTAGATTTATCATCACCAGGGAAAATAAAATCATAAATGTTTGGTGCATCAGTGAATAAGATTCCAGAATTTTGTTTATCCAAAATATATTCATCGTTATCTCCCTCATCGTTGTTTCCTGTCTTGAATCGTTTGATTAAACTAATTTGCCGGAATGCGTAATGTTGCGTATCACTGGCATAGAATTTGAGAAAATTTTTCTCTTTCATCATCTTGATAGTGTAAAATTTAGCATATTGATACTTTTCCTCGGCTAAACAATTTGATATAACTGTAGTTCGTTGGGACCAATTAGGACCAGAAAGACGTTCTATTTTGCCTTTACCACTGAAAACGTAAATATCGCCCGTCTCTGAATCGATAACAGCAGAATAAATTAATCCATCGGTTAGGGAATTGGTACACATGAGCCGTTTTCTGTCCATAATTTTCTGTGAGCTTGGAGTTCCAAACCATAGACACTTATTTTCTTCGATCCAAAATAATTTATCTTCATCTACATTATAAAGCACTTTTCCTATTTTCTCAGTATCTTCAGATAAGATGGTTCGGTTTAGATTAATCGAAAATGAATTTGACTTTTTTTGAGCAATCGATAAACCACCAATGAGATCGTACATTTCAATTCGATGTAAATATGGAAGGCTAATGAACATCTTTCCAGAATCAACAATTAAACTTCTCACACGAGCTCCAATAAGCATATCATTATTATCACGTAATTGCTTCACATCACTTATATGGTAATTTGTTGAATTAACCCGACCAGTCCATAGAGTTGAACTATCTGAATCAGCCCAAATTAGATGAAAGTCCAAGGTAACTGGATCCATAAAGTAATCAACTGATGTAATCCATCCTGGATCATTTTGAGAACAATTTTTACCGGCAATTTTTAATGGCACCTCCAAAGGTCTTAATGAGGGAAAAGAGGGAAAAGATGGCGTCAAATCTGTTGACTGGGATTCAAAGAAACGGATCATCAAACATGGACCATTTGAATAGATTACAAGTTGACTATCTGTCAAAGGAAAAGTGAAACGAACGAAAAACAAAAACACAATTAGAAACACTCAAAACCTAATTAGGTGAATGGTAAATACACAACCGTAATTAAACCGGCTTTTCAATAAAACTCTTCCTCTTGTGGAAATGAGAGTCACAGTTTGAGAAAGAAATGGAGGAAACAACAATTTAGAGGGAAACATATGAGTAAAAATACTAACCTTTATATTTTGATTGAAAACTAAAGGGTAAAAGGGTTACGATCACAACTAATTGAGCTAAAGTGATTCCACTAAGGGCACTAGGTAATCGTAGAGTTGGTACCATATTGAGATAATGTGAAGAACAACAATGAGAAATCCCCATAGTAGAAATGGCAACTAAAGAGAGAGAGAGAGATGAAGATAATGAGAGAGAAAGAGTCAATCACAGAGGGAAAAGAACCACAAGGAGAAAAAGGGATATCGAAGAAGGAGAAAACAAGAAAGAGGTGTTAACCCTCTCTAATAAGGAATGAATATCAATGGAATAGAAAACAATTAACAATTAATTGTAGATAAATTGGTTGATTAAAAAAGGAAGAAAGAAAAAAAAACACAATCAAATTGAATGAGTAAAAGAGAAAAGGTTAACTGATGGTGAACGTGATTATTGGTAGAAAAAACCAGGACCAGAAAAGAGAGAAGAACAAAAATAAAAGAAAGAGAAAAGAAAGAGAGTAGAAAAAATTGTTTTTTCTCTCATTTGTTGTTTCACCTTCTCATCACCGGTTGTGTTAATAAAAGAAATTAAACATAAACGGAGTAATTAAAATACTTAATTGTTGATTACCTTTTATTGGTGTTTATTCCCCTTTTCATCGTTCGATCCTTTTAATTCCGAAAACATCATCATCATCATTTGTCTTCATCAAAAGAGAAAATCTTCCCAAATAGAATATTTGAAAATTCTTTTTTCTTCCATCAGGCAAACTCTCATAGTCTCTCTTTTTTATCCTCTTTCTCTCTTTCTCCTTCTTTCTTCTCTCTCTCTCTCTCTCTTTCTTTCTCTTCCAACTCACCTTGTGTCTCCTTCACTTTGCATATTGTAAATAACTGAACAATTTATTTTCATCATCATACTAATCATCATCATCTCTTTCAATACACTAATCCAGTTTAAGTGGAAGTCACGTAAACCATTTTTGTTGTTTAAATCACATAAAGAAAACATGATTTGACCTCTCATGTTATGACCTGATAGAATTGAATTAATTGTTTATTCTCTCAAATTTGAACACTTTTCCTCATATTCTCAATTATCTTGGATCATCACCATCATCGTAATCACAAATTATCATCTTCATTTATTGAGATTACAATTTAATCTTCTCAACCTCTTCAATGTAATCAATTCATTCATTTACTTCTGTTTATAGTGTTGACATTACAGCTGATTGTTGATGTTATTTAATTTTCTGTTTGCTCTTCTGTGATTCACTTGATACAAATTACAATCAAATTGATTGTTAATTTATTACCAAATGGAATATAATTTTTTCTTCATTTTGTGAGAATCAACTTTAATTATTATCTAATTGTTTACATGGTAAGTGCATCATTGAGAGTACATTTATTTTGTAAGTAAATACACTTGATGATATTTTCTCAATTCAAAACAAACATTACTACCAATGTATTTGCTTTGAAATTCATTCCTTTTCTCTCATTAATTTTGTCTTATTCTAATTAATCAAATGGATTTTGATGTCAGATTAAAAATTTCTTTCATCCATTTACGAAAGTTAATTAATCCTTTATCAAGATTCAAATCTAGATCTTCAAACTTAACTCTTTGATTAATGTTAATCTGGATAATACCTTTAATCCTCTATGATTACGATTGATCAATTTGATTCATTCCAATTCATTAGTCTACGTGATCATAGTAATGTCACAATATTTAATATTCTCATTAACTAATCTTTTTCTTTATTATTATCTTTTCCAATAGATTCAATGAGACTCAGACGATTGGTGTTTATATTCAACGAGGAAATCATATTACATCCTGCTGATGATTTGATAACATGAAGGGAAATCATAATCAAGAACAAAGTTGATCTCATTTCAATCTAATTAGCAGAATAATTATCACTATCATGGTGATTCAGTTGTAAAGCAATCCACTCAATTTCATATTAAGCATCCAAGATTCAAAAACAATCTTACTTGATATTTGACAAAGGAAATTACAAGATACTTACAACGAGATTACATTAATCATATTATCAAAAAATAAAGGTTAGTACATATTGATCTTAACATCATTTATAGTTATGTCATTCTTATTCTTGATTTATCATTTATCCCGCTTCAGATTAACAATCATGTCTTCAGTTGAACCTTCACCAGTTTTATTGGTAATTGGATCTAATAGAGATGAAGAATATATTGAATGGCTTGGTAACCAATGGTCTTTCATATTCCAAAAGATAATTGGCATGCAAAGATGGTTTCAGTATCGTCAACAATTAAATTTAATTGCTCCACTTTCCTATTACATGGTAACCACATTGTCAGGCCTTCAAACATTGGGTGAAGAGTATACATCGTTAATTCAAATTGATGGTTCAAATAAGATTGGTTTTCGTGTTCCATCAAAGTTACGTCGAGTAATTATGATTGGAATCAACTGTATTTATCCTTTAATCACTGGTACAATTATTCCTAAATTAATGAGAAATTCTGAAGAATGGGAAAAAGACTCGGTGTTATTTATGATGGAAAAGTTACAACACATTAACCTTATTCTTTTCTACATATTTGGTAGTTTTTACCAATTTTCCAAGAGAATCTCAAATATTAAATACGCAACTCACACTCAATTAACGGAAGACTATCGAAGATTTTACCGATTACTTGGAATTTTATCAACATTGGAATTTGGTTTATCCATGATGATCACTTATCGGATTAAAAAATATGAAAAAGAAAAGGTTAACCAACAAAACCTTCAATCAATCGAAGGTTCACCAAATGGTGTTCGATGTTCACTTTGTTGGTCAACCAGGAAGGAAACAACATCTACACCTTGTGGTCATCTTTTCTGTTGGACTTGCATTTGTCAATGGATTGAAATTAAGAAATTCTGTCCAATCTGTCGAACTCAAATTGATAGCGGAAGTAAATTGGTTTATCTACACAACTATTAACTATCAACCAGTGAAAAAGCTTTAGTATATATTTGGATACCAATTGAGGACAATCAAAAAACATAAAAACTTATTAAATTGTGATATTTATTTTTCGTTCACGGATTTGTAATAGTTGAACAAAAGTGCTCTCTCTTAAACTCTAAGTAAAACGGTATAACGGATAAATTGAATAATCAAGAAAAAAAAATCAATTTATTGTTTATAATTTGCCAAATTTCCATTTCCAAATTGGAATTGAAAAAAGAAATTAATTTTTTACAATTAAGATCCATGTAACTCCATCTACCGATTGGATTTTCTAGTAGAAGAACATTAAGGTCACGTGACTTTAGAATGAAAGGAAAAAATTGATTCTCTTTGTTTCTGACTAATGGGAGTAACGAACAATTTATTAATTAACATTATCAGTGTAAATCTATTTCGTTAATTTGTGTAATTATTTTTCACCATTTTCTTTCCATTCACTCGTGAAAAGAAACACTTCACTTTTTTACCTTCATATTGTTACAGTTTAATTTCAGTTTTTCTTTTTTTTTCAATCCATCATTTCGTTGGAATTATTTTTTTTACTGGTTTTGTGAATCGAGATTCCATTTTTGTTGACATTTGTTTATTTCTTTAGTTGTAAAGTGAAACAATGACTTACCAAATGCCCGATAATAAATGGCTTTATGATCTTTTCAGAAGAGTAGATCGAGATGGATCGGGTGCAATCAATGCGGTTGAATTACAATCAGCTTTATCAAATGGGACTTGGAGTCCATTTAATGGTGAAACGGTGAGACTTATGATCGGGATGTTTGATAAAGATAAAAGTGGAGCAATCAATTATCAAGAATTTACTGCTCTCTGGGATTATGTAACTAGATGGTTAAACTGTTTCAAATCATTTGATCGAGATAATTCTGGAAATATTGACCGTAACGAGTTGAAACAAGCATTAACCACCTTTGGTTACAGATTATCGGATAACTTTTACACCATAATAGTCAGAAAATTTGATAGAAAATCTTCTGGATCAATTTATTTCGATGATTTCATCCAATTATGTGTACTTCTTCAATCACTAACCTCAGCATTCAGGCAACATGATACAGATCAAGATGGATGGATCCAAATTGATTATGAAAGATTTTTAACTATGGTTTTTGATGTTTGTATTGTTTAATTATTGTTACCATATTCCCATCACTTCCAAATCCAAGAATCAACAAACAAAAACGATCAATTCTAATTCACGCAAATTGTAAAACGTTAATTGTTATCGAGCCAAATTAAAGAGCCAAATTGAAAGAAAATCATGTAACAAAAACAATCTCTCCTTCCTCTTAATCAACTGCCCAGTGTTCAAATAAAATCCAATCAATTCCATATAAAAACAACCAAAAAGAACAAAAAAAAATTCGAATTACAATTATTTCCATTGTTACTCCTTCCAAATGGAAAATCATATGTTAGTCCATAAGAGTTTTCGGTTTTGATGTTTACACTTTTCTCTTCAATTTCTATCCACTCATTTGTCTCCAGATAATCAAATTTATTTTCTCTTTAAACTGATCGACCAATTAATCAACATCATTAACAGTATTCGATTGTGAAAGTTAAATCATTTTCTTTAATCATCAAACAATTGTGATTACATTTCTCTTAACCTTCATCCTATCTGCTCATCAAAGACTCTCAACAAGAAGCATTTGTTGTTGTTTTTGTTTATTTTCTTTGATCACAATTAATTTGGGTAAGTTTTCACTCGTTTAAAATTGATTAATTGTTCCACTAATTAACTGTGACCTTCACCTCAATATGTCAATAGAAAATCAATTCCAATTTTCCCTGTTTACTGAATCTAAATGAATTTTTTTTCTCTTCTCTCTTTTCCTTCACAATTTTTCTCTCTCTCTCTAATAGATTTCCACTCAATTTATATTACACAGGAAAGCAAATATATATTTAATCTAATTACTAATCTCTAATTGATTCTCTCTATCCCTGGTAACAATGGTTAATTTAAATGACTCTGGTGACCTTGCCAATAAATCCGTTACCAGATCGGAGGCTATCAAGCAATATTATGCTACCATTTTGTGTCAAACCTTTTCCCATGATGGAAAATATTTAATTGCTTCCCTTAAAAGTGGTAAATTAGCTTTATTTGGAATCTCCAGAATATTTGATTCACATGAGAATCAACCTTGTTCGGACAAATCAATCTATCAACCAAGTATCTCAATACAAGCTCATAAAGATGCGATCTATGGTTTAACCGGGAATAAAAGTTTAATCTTGACCGGTGGTAAAGGTGAAATCAAATGCTGGAAATGGTCAGATTTGGTTAATCAAAACACAATTGAATCTCAATGGTCCATAACCCTTGCTCATGGTGATTCAATATTACGTCCAGAGATTAATTCACTTGTTTTATGTGGAAACGATGAAACTGATGAGCTGCTACTCGCTGGATGTGGTAATAATAAGATTTACGGTTATGATCTGGAATCAAATCAACCCAGATTAACCCTTGATGGTCACACTGATTATATTAATTGTCTCGCTTATTCCAAACAATCAAATATCCTTTTCTCTGGAAGTGAAGATGGTTCAGTTTGCCTATGGGATTTGAGAATTGGTAAAACTGTTAACACAATTGAACCTTATAAACACAATGAGCTAAATCGACCCTTCGGTAAATGGATTGGCAGTATTGCGCTGGACAATTCGTCAGAGTGGATGGTTTGTGGTGGAGGTCCACATTTAAGTAGTTGGCATTTGAGGTCACTTTCACGAGGAGTCGTTTTTGAAAGTTCCTCTTGCGATGTTACATCACAAGTTGCCCTTATTCACAATGATTACGTTGTTTCCGGTGGAAGTTCATCCCAAGTGTCAACCTGGAGTTTAAATGGTAAAATTTTTTCCGAAATTCCCTGTGAACCATTTCACGTTTATAGTATTGCGATTCACGAGAAAGATCAAAAATCGCTAATGGCAATCGGTGGGTCGAGTTACAAGATTAACATTTGCACCAATTTCAAGTACAACGATTTTCACTTGGAAGTTTTTTAATCATCGCCTAATTTTAAGTACATTTTCCAATCGAAACACTTAATTGCTGAATCAATTTACGCTTCACAAGTGAACAAGACAAAATTTTCATCATCAGAAAATGATTAATTCTTTTTTTGCCTCTCACAATCAACTAATCCATTTCATCTTTACATCTTCTTGCCACTTTCACAACATTAATGTAAAAAGAGATTCATTTTTTGCAGAACAAAAAAAACCACAACAACAACAATAGATTAATTGTATTTGACAATTAGTCTTTTTTTTTGTGATTAAAATTTATTATTTACAATGAGGACGAAAAAAAAACATTTTTCTTTTTATAGTTGTTAAATTATACAATTCGGAAAATTGGACCAACATTGGGTTGGAAAAGAATGAGAGAGAAATTAATTTACAAGTTAATTTACTTTTAAAAGTATTTTTCTAATATCATGTAAGTCAAACACTTTTTGGTTTCCATTTTTTTTCCTTAATCATTTTCGCTGTTTGTGACCATAACAATTATCACAATCATCATCATCTTCTTCCTCCTCTGAGCTTTCACCAAATTCTTTAGGTTTATCCCAAATACAGCAACATTTAGATGACTTTTTATCCATCAATTCGTTGTCAACTGTTCCAGTTCCCCAGGTAACCCTTTTCCTTTTCTTGGGTTTGGACAGTTTTAATTGTACCAATGGAACCTGATCATCTCCACCTTGTCGACTGGTACCAGCAATTGGAGTGACCTCTTGAATTAAAGTGGCACTGGACATCGAGCTACTTAAAACTGTGTCCATTCCAAAGAGATTCCTAAAGATAGAGGGAGAGAGAGAGAGAGAAATTGGAGAACAATGAAATCAAAAGAAGATAACAAGATGACCCAAAACAGAAACAGTGGAAAGTAGAAGCTTATAACTAAATAGAAGATTAAAAAATAAATAGGAGACACCTAATAGATAACCAGTAATCAATTTGTTATTGAAAAAAAAAGATAAAGATGAAATTGAAAAGACAGAAAAACAGACAGACTTGAAAGAGACTGTAAACAACAAGAACAGTGATAAATCACTTACACTTACTCATAGAAAATATTACTCACCGAAATGAGGGAAGAGAAAACGGTAAGGCTCAAGATATGTCCGTAAGCTCAACTTTTTTACTTTCAGCTGACTTTTTTTCGGCTTACGATTACAGCTACATATGGAAGTTAACTGAATTTCTCAATTAATTGTGTTTGTTTAAATTAGGTTAGGTTAGGTTTTCACTATTAAGGGTCACCATGGACAAAGGAAGGCCCGGAGGGCCTGAGACAATCAAACTATCACACAATTAATGTAATGTTAGCTGTCGACAGCTGATTAGCCACATCTTCCGCTAATCATTTTATTTCATTGTTAAATGTGGACTAACATGTACCCGCTATACCCACAAGGCGTCAAATAATCTTAGATTGCTGAATTAATCGACTAATCAATTAAATTAAATCATTTTCCTAAAAAGCCGCGAATCGTAAGCCGAAAAAAAGTCAGCTGAAAGTAAAAAAGTTGAGCTTACGGACATATCTTGAGCCTTACCGAGAAAACACTTGACGTATCAAAAGAAAATCAGATGATCCAATTGAAAATGAAGATAATTTATTGAATCACAATCAATTAACCAGAACAAAATAATCACTCAATTCAAAGATCCAAATTTTGGATTCTAAGTTACATCAATTTATTGGTCCTCTAAGAGGTGACTAATTACAGTCGTCCGAAGACTGAGCAGCCTCAAGTGCTGCCCTCGATCGGTCATCTGAGCCACCGAATGACAGAGAACACAAAGAAAAGATTTTTTGTTCAATTTTCATTTTGTTTACAATCATGTTAATTGTCATAGTGTCTTCCTCGTCCCATTTTTCGACTCTTTTCCATCGCATTTCAAATAACCTCGGATATTCTCTTAGTTTCTTGTCACATTCGTGGATAATATGATAAGCAGTAACTGTTTTTCCACAGCATTCAGGGATTATATAGTGTTTAGTTATCGCCATGACTGCTACTTTTTGTTGCCATGATAGTCTGGATTTAAATTGTAAGTTCAATCTACTGAGGTTTGTCTTTGATTTCCTGAAATTGTTCTCCATCTCTCTTTCCATTGTCTGTTTTAGTATCCGGTTTTGTGCTAATATGGTTATTGGTTTGTTCAGAGCGGGTACCTCCAATCCGATCTCCCCGTCTGTCCATTGTCTTTGTTGGTACAATTTGAATCTCCAATTCCCTGGGCTATCCAGAATCATCCTCATGTTTATCGCAAATTGAGATTGTCCTCGATAGTATCTCGATGATTGCTCATCCAGTTCCAAAGTGATTTTCTCATTTCGATACAACTTTAAGATTAAATCAACAGCTATTAATTTTCCTTCATACTCCGTGGCTCTTCCTGGAATTAAAATCGTAAGTATCCTTTCTCTATTTAGAGTAATAGTTTTAACTGATATTTCTATTCTATTTTTCCCGTTTCTGACTCTGTAGGTCACAATCTTATCTCCTGTTTCCACCTTTCGGCTCTCAATCTGTCCAACTGGAATCCATTTCTTTGATAACCATCTCCTGTCATTCAGCCTACCAGTTAATTTCGCCTTTCTTTCTAGTTGATCCAAGATTAATTTGCCAATGTAGTTCGGATACCCCCACAGAATTAGGTAGCTCCATTTTGATTGATTTACTCTTCCCATAAATCTGTTTACTAGCGATCCTACAATTTCGATCATATTTATGTACAGCGGAGCGTCCACCAGAGTCATTGCCATGAAGTGTTTATATATTCTCGGCCATACAATGGATGAAAAGAGAAGTTTCGTTATTTGGTGTGGCAGGTACTTTATGGATGGCCAGTTCTTTGAAAATTTTGGTAATATCTCTTTTACATATGTGTCATTTATATATCCTTCAAACTCTTGCATTCTAATTCTCCTTCTATTAGCTGTAAAGCCCACCAGCTCAAAAGTTCTAAAGTCCTTTGGTTCAATGATTTCCGTTTTTTCCTTATTTATCTTCAATCCAATCTCCGCCAAAACTTCTTCAATTGCTTCTAATAGACTGAGCTGATTCCGAATTTGGTGTTGATTAACAATAAAAACCATATCGTCCGCATAGGCATACACCTTGAGTCCAATTTCCCACCATCTTCTAATACAATGATCAAGTGCAATTATAAATAGTAGTGGTCCCGTTGCTGTTCCCTGTGACACGTACGATGGATTTTTCTTGTATAATTTTTCTCCATTGTTATAAATAGTCAGCCAGCTGTTGTTATTTATCGATTCCAATAGTGACCATGTAGATTGACCAACGCTCTCGATTAATCGACACCGGATTCTGGCAAGGTTAACATCGTCGAAAGCTGTTTTTACATCAATCTTCACTATTGTTGACGTTCTAATCGTTTCTTTCATTATTTTTAGATAAAAGTCTTCTCTACTTTTCATTCGTTGGAATCCAAACTGAGTTTCCGGAAGAAGAAAATCCGGAAGAATGTCTTGAAGTCGATTTGCCAATATTGTATCAGCAATTTTCAGTAAATAACATGGGGTCCTTACCATTCTGAGTTTGCCACCAGACTTTGGAACAAAACCGCATCCAACCGTTGTCATACAATTTGGAATATGCGATATTTCAAAGAGTTTGTGCATCAAATCAATGATTAGCTGCATATTTTTCCCTACAAATTTTGTCCAGGTGAAACAGTTGAAATTATCTGCCGATAAACTCGAGGACTTGAATTTCATGTTTTTAATCATGTCTACTTCGTGATCCATGAGTTGACCTTTGATATAACTTGGTTGATCTTTATAAATTGGTTTAGATTTCGAGAAGCCTGTCAACCATTGTTTTTTACTCTCAATTGTGTTTTCGTTCTCCCAGTCTATCTTAGGGGGTGATGATAATAGATGTTTTTTTATTAGTCGCCACACTTTTTTCCCTTCTTTTGTTGATCTGAATAATTTTACCAGGTTAAAAGAATCCATTTTTCTTTTGATTTCTACTGATATTTCAGCAACTTTCTCTTGCCAGCCCATTGATTTTCTTCTCAATATGTTTCTCCTTTCAATAATTAATCTTTTAAATCTGTTTTTCTTTTTCGGTTTCCAGGTCCATTTGGCATGATTATCTGGAAAGTGTATAATCTTTTTGACAATATCAACTATCGGATGATTTTTATCCCAATTTAACCCGTCGATAGTATTCAGCTCCGACTTAAGTATCCAGGATCCAAATAACTTTATTTTAGTGGGACGTTTATCAACTGGTTGTTTATTTTTTATTTCCACCTCAGCACTGAGTTCAAGGTGATCTGATGTTGTAGTCTTCGTCTCTGGATTTTCGACCTTAAGGTTTGTAAAAATCATATCTATTACCCATTCTGATCTTTCAAACGTTGATTTAAAATTACAACTGATCGGTTTCATTGAGTTTTCTTTCAGAGTATCTATTAATGAGTCATATAGATGTTTACTCGTTCTCAATCTTGCCGAATGTACTCTTGTGGTGTTTTGCCAATAAGGATCCGAGGTGTTCAAATCCCCCATGAGAATCATCGATTGGTTTTTAAAGTTTGCCAAAGTCGAGTGAATTGTTGGGACCAATTCATCATGATGATTCTTTTTCCATGGTCTTATATATATTCCAATGACGATTAATCTTTTTTCTCTTATGTAGAGAGCGATACTCGTCGACGTGTCTTTATTTATAATCTTTCCTTTGAGGTCCATTGAACACACCATCGCAATATTTGCATTACCAAACACGAACTTGTTGTCTACATTTTCACTTAAGACTTTCAAATTTGGCTCACAAATTGAAGTGATCTTGTAACTTGAATTTAGCGTTAAGCTAATTGTTTTTTGAGTTAAGTCACTAATTTTGTTTGCGTTGATGTGATTTACTTTTATCCACATTTTAATTAACTTTTGATTCATTTTGTTTATTTGGTTGCCAGGTAGTAACAACCCTATTTCCCTGGCACTTTTTTCAAATCATCATAATGGCTTCAAAGATTCCTCCTGAGTTTTCTTTACGTGAGTTCAATGGTTTCATTAAATCAACGCTTTTCAATAAATATGTGAATACTTATTTTATATTGGGTGCTAAGTTTACATTGGTTCGCGAGTTTCTCACTTTGCATAATGGATCCATACGAATCACCGACCTTATATACACCACTTATAATCGAGATGATGAAATTTTCTACATTGTTAAGGTCAAGGTTAATTCTTATGGTAAGAATTTTACTGGAGTTGGTGTTCATTTGGATTTTCGTAAAGCCCATGATATGAGTTGTTTTACTCTGATAAATGTCCTTATTAGAAGAGACCCAACAATACTAATGGTAAGATCTCATTTCGCAAAATCAGTTACCGACAAGCGACTCTAATGTTTCTTCATTTCTTTTCTTTTACATTTAGCCTCGTGTTTTGACAGCGTTACCCAACTGGAGAGGCCACTGTTTTTTCAATTCGGCTTTCCTTCCTCTTCTTCATTCACATACCTTCGTTCATGATTTATTTCCATGCTTCTTAAAGGCCTATGATTCAATAGGAAACAAAAAGGCCGTTAACCCTCGTAAGAGAAGGAATCTAGTCGATAGAGTTGAACCACCTAATTTGTGGGTCATTGTAATCTACAATTTCCTTAGAGACGTTATAAAAGCTTCTGTGAGAGATGATTTCGTGATTAAAAATCTACCTCCTCATCTCGAGAAAAAATTGTTTCCAAATGTCATAGTTAAGCCTCCAACCAAGAGTAGACCTTACAACGATTTGGATCTGGATGATCACCAGATGCTTATGCTTCGACATTTAAGTGATTTCTGTTCCCGAAGCTATGAAACACCCGGAGGACTTGAAAGTGATACCTATTATGATCTCATTCGGAAGCTCGCTAACAATGATCCAGTTTTTCGCAACAAGTATATGTTTTCCGTTAAAGGAGTTTTTATTTGTAGACATTGTGTAAATTTTCGATACTCTTTCACCTACGATTTTCCAGTGCTTGAGCTCCCAGGTGATACTTGTGTCGAGTTAAAAGCTATCAGAATCTCTGAAGTTCTGACTGAGCCTTTTTATTGGCGTCAGACAATCAAGGTCACATGTCCCAATGTCATCGACGGTGTTATTTGCGGGAGTGGATATCGCAGCATCGAGGATCTTGAGTTGATTCGTATACCCGATTTTATGGCGATTAGTTTACGTGGGCCACTTATGGAAAATCCCGAGTTTAAAATAATACCAGAGGAGCATATGATTCTTACTATCGACGATCAGCGTTTTGTTTTCAATAGGTTCGCATTCAGTTGCGTTTACATGACCTACGAGACTAAATCTGGAGAGTCATTCGGTGATCGTTACCTCAAGCCTCATGCTTCTTATGTCCCAAGTTGTTGGCATACTTGCATCAATATCAAAACTCAGAGTGGATATCAGGAGGTTAATAATGGTTGTTATCATGAGCCAATACCTGAGTTATTTGATCGCTACACCGAAGGAAGTTTGTTATTCTATCAGCTTGCTGATTACGATTTATTACCAATTGGGCGACCATTGTAAACTTATAATGCAAAAATTTTATTTGTTCAGATTTCAAATACATCATTAAAATGATTTTCATTTCATATTCTTATTTCCTTATTTGGATTTTGTTATCGTATTAGTGGTGTGAATGGAGCAAAGCCAGATCGGGTTAGCTCTTAAATTCACATCATTAAGTTATTGTAATTAAAATCGCAGTCCGATATTATTGTTTGCAAAGCCGAGCAATAAAGTTTGCAGTCTTTGCTATAAGCTTGATGGTCTTTCTTGCCACACGAGGGACAAAGATACTCTTTCGATGTGCAAACTGATGAGACATGTTGCTTAGAGCACCTTATGCATCTCAGTTGATTACGACAGTTTCGCTTGATATGACCAAGGCGATGACAAAGCTTACATGTTAGTACTGGGAAGTTATCCAGTACCGTATGAAATTTAGCTCCTGATGAGATTCGTCCATTTAATCGAGTTTCCAACATCGAGCGTATTGCCGGAGAGACCTCCAAGACAACGCCCCATTTGTTTGTATTTAATCCCATTTCGTAGTAGTGAATTAGATTAAATTGTTTCTGGTCTCGGAAACCATTGATGAACATTATACGATTTATGTGTTGTTCCCATGATTGGTTGATGGGAGGAAAGAGGAAATTGATTTTAATTTGCGGCTTCTTCCATGGTAGTATCTCAACTGCTATTTCTTCTTGTTTAAGTTTTCTAAATAGATCCGATCGTTGATCTTCATCATTCACCATTATGATGCTGAAGTCTCTGAACCTAGTGATCTTGAATTGGTATTCAACATCCAAGTTCGAGATTCTATCTGTGAGAAAATCAACTGATCTATTTTCCTGGGGTCCAGTAACTTTGATCTTGTAGAGTCTGTTCATTGACCATGGCCACCAGTTTTTTGGAACATTAGCTGTTGTTTTGAGGATATTACGTGATTTAATATCACTTTCTCTTTGTGTTTGAATTGTTTTATTTAGAGTCTCTTGGTCCTTGATCACTTTTTGTTTCTTTTGGGGAATCTCCTCTTCTTCTAGGGTCTCCTCTTGTTGTTCATCGGTAACTGTTTCTGCGATAACGGATTGGGTGGTAGCAGACTCTTCATTTTCCTGAGCATTTCTTAATTGAATCGTCTTCTGAAAGGTCGATATCAATTTTTTAATCCATTCTAACTTTCGTTTATCCATTCTTTTTCCGTTTTCATCAACTGGATTCTCCATCAGTTGTAAAATTAGTCGGGTGTAGTGTTCAATCTCTTGAACTGGTGCATTGTTTAAATAGTCCGATATTTTTTGGTGATCAATGGATCCTTTTTCAAAAAATTTGGACATTTGGTCTTTCATTTTGGTGTATTGTTCATATAATTCTGGTGGAGGATCTTTAAAATAAGGAAGAGTAAATGTATTCTGTCGAGAAGTTATTAGTGTCATAGTTCATTTTTGTATATAAAAAACGTGTTATTCAGTATTCTGTCTCAGGGTATTCTGTCTTGCCGATCTTACCTGATTATTTGGATTCATTTTGATCTCCACACTTAGCTCTTTAATTTTATACCAAAAGCACTGATTAAATGTAATTTATTTAGTTGAAATTAGCAATTTTAATTCTCTAAAAAGAAATTACATCAAAACAAAAACAAACCCAAAAACTTGGAAAAACGACCAAAAGATGTCACCAGTTATCGACTCAATCGGAGAAGAAGCAACCGCCATCTATGAGCAGTCGAACAAAGTAAAAAAACAATTTAGAAAAATTAACAATTAAAGTTGAATGGAAATAAAATTACGAGAAAATTAACAAAGTTAATAAAATCAAATACAAGTATGTAAATAAAAATAATAATTATCATTAAAAAACGAGACTTAAAAATGAAAAAAAAAATCTAAATTATTAGATGAAAATTGCAAGAGGAGAAAAAGTAAAGAAAATTAAAAATTGAAAGTAAAAAAAAATGGCAAAGGAAATGATTAGTTGTAAGACAATTTAAGCTGATTTAATGAAGAGAGTGTATGTAATTTAATTGTAACAATTAGGAGAAAATAAAAGGAACAATTAACCAAGGAATCGAAAGAGAAATTCATAGAGCCATCTATCGGTTCTTTGGGAGGGATTCTCATTTCAACTCCCAGTTAGTGGATGAAAATTGTTGCTCAGAATTCAGTCTTTCTCATCTTCTTTATCATCATCATCATCATCATCATCTTGTTCAGCCTTTTCCTCAATAATATTTCCACTCTTTCTCTTTCTCTTTCTTTTCTAATCATCATACTCTCCCATTACCAAAGTAACTCCCACAGTCTCAAACTTTATCCTGAAATCATTTCGTCAGTTTATAAATGTTACCCTTTCAATGAACTTAGTAAACAGTTAAAATAACAACAACAACAACAATCAAATAAAATTGATAATCTTGTGAAATTATTATCATCCATCATCAATTGTACACCAAATCATCATCATCATAATCATCTAAATCGGTGTGTAATCATCAATGAACATTCAGGAATTAAAGTTTAAAGTTATTCAATCAATTTGAGAGTAAACTTTTATTTTGGAAAAAGAAAATAATTCAATGATCTAAATTGTTGTTCATCATTTATTATTATTATTGTTATAAAGATTGATTATATTGTGACACCATTGAATAGGTGCCATTGTGAGTGACTCCATGTCCAGAATCAGAATCCATTCAACCAATTTAACATCCAACAATTTAATACAATCAGTAATCTTCACTTGAATAATAATCATCATAATAATAGTTTAACAGTTAAGTGATAATATTAAATATTAATATTGAATATTTTATATATTTTATCATTGTTGATGTTGTTGTTATGATTACATCAACAATCAGAAAACAAAATCTGAAAAAATAAACCTCAGGATCATTTTTCATTTTTTGCGTCCATCAACTTTTTTTTAGGTTAGGATGACCAATGGTCAATGAAAAGAAATCAGAATGATCAACAACAATGATTATCATGATAATAGTAATAATGTTAATCCAATTTTCATCCCATTCAGATGATTAGGATGATACTGACCATGATGATGATGAACATGATAGTAATCATTTTTACCTAATGATACAAATGTCAATCATTTGATTAGTAAATTTCCCATTTAGTTGAGTTTTATTATTTATTTCTGATTGATGTTCAATTGATTGGAATCAGTTGATTTGGTCAAATAATCAACATTCAAATACACAGAAAATATCGTCCAGGGAATTGATTTATCTTCATCTTTATCATCATTCGGTGACCTTTTATCTTCCACCGAGAACGAAAAAGAAAAAAAGTTTTTCTTCTCATTCTTATTCAGTGAATTCTATGTGTTGTTTCAATTTCGAAAAATTTTAAATTCGATTTAGAACTTTTCTTCCTCTTTCTCTCATTGATTCTTCCAAGAAAACTGTCAACATGGTCTAAAATATGATAGAAAATATCTTCCTTTAATATGGAAACATTTTAAATGGAATAAGTTTCTCTTGATTATCAATTTAATCCAATATCATCTCATATTTTTGATCAAATTTTATCAACAACAATCAATTTAATCTAAATTGTTAACTTACTTACAAACCAATCACAATCAACTTACACAATAAAGTAAAACTTGTGATTCTGTCAACACCAAAAAGCTTAATTGTTGTGGATTAACATCAAAATTGGATTATAAACAAAAAGTGTAAAACTAAATTAGTGTTTTTGTAATTGTTGATTAATTGTTTCCTTTTATATTGTTTTGTTTTGATTTCTGTTTCCTTGTCCATTGGTTACTAAGGATTAACCATTTAATTGGTAAACGATTACGATTCCACTTAGGATTTTAATATCAACTTACACGATGTCCAGTTCGTTGATTGTTGTTGGTCATCATAATGATCATGATAATTATCAAGGTTTACACCTTTTATTTTTGTTCCTTTTGTGTTCAAATGTCTTACAAATTAACGGGAATTCAAATATTCCCCATGATGGAACTGAAACACTTTCACCTCGTTCAGTGATCACCAAATATGGTGCCTTAAGGGGAATTGTGATTAACTTCAAGAATATTGATAAACCTGGTTACCCATCAGGATCATCTCGTTCATCACCATCTTCACCTTCACCCTCACCATCAACAACATCATCAACAACATCATTACCTTCAGGTTCACCATCTCCATCCTCATCCTCATCCTCATCTCCCTTTACCCCTTCCAAATCAAATCTTGCCTCGATGACACCGGTTGAGGTTTTCCTTGGTGTTCCTTATGCTTCACCGCCCATTGGGTCACTACGATTCATGCACCCAGTTACACCAACCCACTGGCGAGGTGTTAAACTGTCCAATCGCTTTGGTCCAGTTTGTCCACAAAAATTACCAGATATCAATCTAAAACAATGTAATTGTAACGACGATGAAAACAAAGGCCATCGATCTTCCAGTTCTAATTCCAATGGTCAATCATCATCAACTTCATCACCCTCCACATCATCTACCACTTCTTCTTCATCATCCTCATCTTCCTCATCTTCATCGTCAACAACATTTGATTTGCCTGAGGGAAGATCAGCTCATTTGAAACGATTAATTCCTTATCTTCGCAATCAATCAGAGGATTGTCTCTATCTCAACATTTACGTACCTTTTGCTCAAAGTAAGTTAATTAATATCAAGCTAATTGTTAATTTCTATTAACCAATCAATCATTCAATACAAACCATTTCGTTAAGATCAACAATTTATTGCCATTAATAATTTCCTAATGACAATAGGCTACTAACAAATCGTTTAACTTGATCCAGAATTACATATTGTATCATTAGTGATTCTTACTAATGATTACAATTAAATCTCTACTTGCAATTAACTTGATGGCAAAAAAAACAAATCAAAAAAATCGTTATGATACTAAAATATCAACAATTAACCTAAATTTCAATGATAGATCAACAATCAACAAGGTTAAATTATCTTAACCCTAAGGTTAAAATCTAAGTAAAAGTTTTGTTTTTTTTTCCTATCCGATAATTAATCGCAATTAACTAACCTTAATGATAATGATTTACTCTGATAACAGAGGCAAGAAATTAACTTAATCACAATTAAAGAGAAATACATTTAAACGGAAACAGGAAATAACTTTTTCCTCTTTCAAATCTTAAAGCTATAAAATCCTAAAGAAAGTAAAATTAAATTAATTTGTAACATTTTTCACTAATCATCAACAATTAAAAGCTAAATTGTGATTGAGATGAACACTTTCACTGTGAAATTAATATCCAACAATTAACTTGAGCAAAAAAAAACCTTAATTTACCTGAATGATGATCCAAAAAATTTACCAATTACAAGAAAAGTGAATTAATTATTTACTCAACATTTTCTTAACTATTTTTAATTAATGGGTTAATTCATTAGTTGATTGACATTGCAACTGCAACAATCCTAATGATGATAAACGTCATTGATATGTACTTTTAATAGTTAATCACAATTACCTTAATTACATACTCATAATACTAATCACAATAATGTTAATGCTAATATTTAGCTTACAATTGTTAATCATCATCATAATCATGAGAATATTAATTATAACCAAAGTCCAACCAAACAAAATACAATCTACAATTAATGACATATAATTAAATTTAATTCTCACAAGTTAATTGTTGAAAAAAAGAACCATAAGCATCTTAATATGGTAAACTTTAATCACAATTAATCCATTATTATCACAATCGTAATTATTAATATCGCCATTTTCGTGATCAAGTTAGATAATATTATCATATCAGTTATCATGATAATATCATTTAATTATGATTGAAAATCAACACAATGAGTTATATTGACCATCCAACTTTAATTGTTGATGATAAGCATCAGAATATCAACAATTAATTTCTCAATTGTTAATATTGAACATTCAATCTGAAGATTTGAACTTGATTTTGAACCGAAAAGCTCAAAGAATTGAAATTTATCATTTCCATCACTATTATAAGAATATGATTATTATCATCATTAATTATCATATGTAATCCTAATTGCTTGGAACTTTTTTATTTCATTCTCTGATTAAGAAATGAATTAGATGATGATGATGATAAAGATAAACCCTCGAGAGATATTCAGGTGTATTATGTTAATTACATAGGAAACTGACAGAAATCATTTTCTTAGGTTTATCTTTTCCCATGTTCCATAATCATGTCATTGTTACAGATTACTTGAAATTACTCAGGAGTCATAACTTTATTCACGGAACAACGGAAACTCTGTAAATAACTACTAAGAAAATTAGAAGAACAGAAAAAACTTCCAGACTCATATACATGTATTAATATATTGATTCAGGTACATGATGAATATTCAGTTGATTAACAAGACATTCAATGAATACACAGAAACAAAAGCAAACTCAAAGGTATTCATTATAATCGTAATAATAATAAGACCACAATACCAATGTGAGATTATCATTAAACTGAACAGAATCATATTGATGACAATAATCATAACGATTTGATTGTAGATGAAAATTGATCATCATTTCATGATAACATTTGAATATTAATCAGATAATCAAACTTTTTTGATTATCTTACGAATCAATTGATTTTGAATAATAACATGAAAAACAAAGTTAATCATCATCACCATTACATTAATCAACTATCAATATTAATCGTAATTGTTTGTAATGGTTTTTCTCGTTCCCAGTCAATGATTTTCTGAAACTTTCCTGATTATCTACTTGATTAAATATCACTTTTTTCTTGGTTCACATTTTGATTTAATTTACTTGTTTCATCATCTTAATTATCTTAATCATCTTCTCCATTCACTTTCCCTTTATAACCTTAATTTTAGTTACAGTTTTATTTTGATTATTTCAAGTAACAACTATCCTCTCAACTGAATTAACGTGATTACTTTCAATTAATAGTTAACTAATAATTCAATCTCTCAACCTTGTATTACATTAACCATGAACCAAGAGTAATTTAATCTGAATCAGGAATATAAAAAAAAAGCTTCTTAACAGATTATATTGACTTTAATTACAATCAATTCTTAGTAAATTAATCAATAATCAACTTTTTCCCGATAATCTTGATAATGGATAAGCAAACAATTTGAAAGATAATCAAATGAAATTTGAATACAAAATGATACTTGAAACAATTGAAACAATTATGAGAACAATTGAAACTTTAATTGCACTTTAATTGTTAATCAACATCATGATGAGTATTTAAATGCATTAAATTGTCAATTTGTTGTCTTATTTTGATATTAAAACAATGATAATAATTTGAAACAAAAAAAAATGATCACGTTTATTGTTATAATTATATTTAATTGTTTCTCCTTATTATTATCATGAGTTTCCTATTGAGTAGTAACCAGAAACCCATGATTATTATTATTATGATTACAATTATAATTATCTGATATAAACATCAAGTTAATTGTTACATTTAATTTATTGTAACGTAAAATGATTCAGTTAATTGATATGAATCTATGGTTTATATCAATTGATAAAAGTTGATCATAAGGATAATAATAACAACGATCATTATAATGATAACTTAAAATGATGAATGGATTTGGATGCGGTTAATATACCAAAAAAAGAGAGAGAGAGTTGGTGATAACTGACCACTGGCCAGTGAATATAAATAATAATAATAATAAAAGATTATGATGATACATGGTATTGAAACGGGAAGAGGCGTTGATTATAAGTTGGTGGTTGATGATGATTCTTGTGAATTGATTATGATTTAGTATTGATGAGCTGGGCGAGGTTAGCTAATGAATTCTGAGATTTGTTGATTGCGTGATAATTTGTTATCCACAATTGATCAGGCAGAATAGTAATAAGTAGATTGGTCATTTGTCTATTGCAATCTTATTGTTAGATGAAGATGATTATAAAGGTTATATGAACGATAAAACTAAAGCTGAGCCACGTAATCAGTATGATGTTGATGTGGAGGGATTGAGGAGAGATTGTGAAAAAAAAGAGGAAAAGGAAATGAATCAAGACAAATGGATCGGGAAAAACTAGTAACAAGGATAAAGATGGAAACGGAAATTCATACAAATAGATAATAATAATAATACGGAAAAGACAAAGACAAAAAAGTCCAACCATAAACAATGATAATAATAACAAAAGATTATCTTTAATCATCTAATCATCACCCACAATTATTTATCAATAGTCATCATCGATATTATCAAGAAATTAGATGCAATCAATGAACAGTTAAAAGTTTCAATGATTTCAAGTTTTCATTATTTCAATATCGATGACACGAAGAAAAAGTGACCTCAACCTTCAATCTATCAACAACTTCTTTCTTGCTTCTGAATCCAGCTCACTCATTTTTCTCTCTCTCCCTCTCTCTCTCTAGTCTACATTGGTTATCTCATTATTTCCATCACCTTTTTAGACCCTTCAAAAAAGAAAGATGAAAAAAGTTCCATCAGAACCGGAAATGTTCGAAATTGATGTTCTGTCTTCCCATGATTAATCACATTCTCTTTTTCCTTCAGAATCTTCATCAAACTAACATCCACTGTCCAGTGAAAGTTTACTTTGTCCACTTTTCCTTTGCTGTATTTTCCTTGCCAATGGTACCTTCTTCCTCCTCCACCACCACCACCTCTTTCTGAAGCCTTTTCACTTCCTTATTTCCTGGTTGATTAACTCACATATCAAGATTGCATCTCTCTCCTTCATCTCCTTCTCTTTATCCTCATCATCTTATCTTTCAATATTCACCCACCTTACTTGCTCCCTCTACTCTCTCTCTCTCTCTCTCTCTCTCTCTCTCTCTCTTTCTATCAAGTTACCAATAACTTAATTTCCCTGTTCTCTTCAATCTTTCGTCCACCTTCCTCCTTCAGTAATATTGACCCTAAACTTCAACTTCTCAACTTGATTGTCTTTCCATCGATATAGTTGAAATAACAACAACAACAATCAAGAACAACAATCAAGCATTGTTGATGATAACGTAAACATAACATTTCAATTGTCCACTTAATACATAATATCCATCTCATGATCATAATCTTGACCATTCAGATGTTAATTGTTTTATTTCCATCAAAATATATTAATCTCATTTAGATCAAGTACAATCATTTTTTATTGCTGTTCGGGACAATCAGGAAGATAAAGAAAACTTTACAAAAGAATAAAACTGGACAATAATTCAATAGTTCTTAGAACAAGAACAGAAAATTCTTCCAGAAAAGTTAAACCTCATCTTCTAAGAAAATCGATCACAAAAAATTGACTTCCAATGCTTCCTAAAGCCGAATAACGAACAAGAATCAAATGGAACATGAAGATCTCGATTAACCATGAATATCTCATGTGAAATCGGATAAATTTGACTTACTCTTTTATCGTTAAATTGACCTACACAAAGTTCCACTTGGACTTCAACTGATTGTTTCAAAGTTCTTGACCATAAAGAACCTGAATAGGCTCAGTTCATGAACCATCGGCACTTTCACAACTCAAATAATATTTACGCTATTTGATTTCTCTCTTAAATTTCAAGTTCCTAGTTCTCAATAATCTTTGAATTACAAAAGTTTAATGTTCGTTTTCATGTAACTAATATTTTCTCTCTCTCTTTCTCTCTCTCTCTTTGATCATCACTATGAACTCAAAGGTTGGAACTTGAATGTAGCAATCATGAGATGTAATAGTTTTTCAAATGAGCTGTTTTAAAGTTCATTCATGGTCATCATCATGCACATGAGGTTGTTCTGAAATTGCGATTTGAATTGTACATTGCTCAGGATATGATTACACAAACGGATCGATTGTTTTATTTGATGACTATTTTTTAATCAACTCGTTCGTTGAAGTGCAATAGAAAAAAAACTCGATCTAAATTGGAAACGTCGAAATTAATTTTCCGTATCAATTGCGGACAGAAAAGCTCAGTTACATTGGAACTTGAAACTTTCAAGATAAATGTAAAGATGAGATGATGAAAAGGATGATCTTTTTTAAATGATTCTATTTTTTTTCTCTCTCTCCCTCTCTTTGTCTTTAAATGTAGAGGATGAACAACCGAATGATGTATAAAGGATGATGAGATGATGAGGACATTTAGAAGATGAAGATGGAAGAATTGTTTATGTAGAAAAGGAAGAGCGAAGAAAAAAAGAAAATGATGATAATGATAAGGAAGATGAAGATGAAGACGAAAAAAGGTATTGAGGTTATTCACGAATCATTTGTTTCGTAATGAGATTTGGATGGGAAACTAAGAGTAAATGAGAATAAGAGAGACGATGAAGATGAAAAAACTAACAGAAACAAGAAGAGAGTAAATGAGAAGATGAAGATGAGAATAAGATACCGAATAAGAATTGACATGAATTATATGCAAAGAGAAAAGAAGGAAAAACATGAATTGACTCGAATACCAGAAATGAACAGAAATGAAGATGAACTTTCCCCCAGAACTCATGATACATGTAATCTGAATCATGATAATTTCTCACTGGTAACAACTTTTGCCTTTAAAGACTCACCATGAGATCACAAGTTTCAGCCAAATATCATGAATTCAAGGGAAAGTGACAATGATAATAAAACTCAACGATTCCAATTAACAAAACAAAGAGCCATCAAGATACCAACAGATCTCAGGTATTACATGAATATCTAATAGTTTCAATTATTTCACTTTTGTTGTAATGATTGAAAAAAAAGTGAATATTTTTCATGATGAAATTAGCAACAATTGAGAATGCAAATGAATCAGGTTTCTCTTAGAAATTCAGTATTCATGTTCACCACCATGATGATGTTAGAATAACTATTATGTAACCTTTTCAGGCTGAGTCGAAATTCACATTTCATATAATCTACTCATTGAGTGGAAAGTTAAAAAGAAAAACAAAAAGTTCTGAGTTTGAAATAAAAATGAGAATGAAATTACTATTCATGCAAAAAAAGTTCCACCGCCCCCTGAATTATATCTGATTTTGCATTAGTATCATTTTGATTTCTACCAAAAACAAATAATATTCAATTGTTATTACTTTTTTTTACTTCTGGTGGACTTAACTCTTTACATTTACATTTGAAATTATTTGTTGCTTTTTTTGGCATTTTCTTATTTTTTATCAACAATATTACAAAATTTTTACCTTGATAATAACGAGATTACCTTATTTCATTTCCTCTGTAAATTTTATCTTTCACCATGATGAACAAACCAACATGATGGACCCTGAAGTAAGTGGTCAAGAGATGATATTATTTAATAATAATATTAACTCAACTATAATACATGTATTCTCATACATACCTTGTTTTTTTTCAGCTCAATCTCTTTATTCATGGTACTCATGGTAAAAGTAGACATGATATTTATTAACTGATTTGAATACTCTGGTTACTTAATCTTATGGTGAAATTTGAATTCATCATGAACAATGATCCTCTTTGATTACTATTATTGAGATGTCTCATTGAAAAAGTATCATGATCACAACTTTTCGTATTCATGAACTTTTATCTCCACCATTTGATTGATGATAATTTTGTCTTCTTCTTATTATTATATTATTTGAATTTTACTATTCAACGGGTTATTTTTTTCTGTCTGTTCTATTGTATTATTATTAGAACGATGATAATGATAACTATGATTATGATGATTAGATTGATGTGTAAATAGTCAGGCAAAAGAAAAGGTTATAATGAAAATGAATGGTAACATTGGTGAAATTATTATTTGGGTTGAAACATGATTCTAATATTTACCATGGAACCTGAATTTTATTCAGCTATCTCATCTTTACGGTTAAATTATATGATACCAAAGATGATATTAGTTGAATCATCATCATCATCATCTCCTTTTGCATCCCAATGGAGATGATGATGATGATGAGAAGGAGAAAAAGCAAAAACATTTAATCATAATTCATCGTCAGTCGTTGTCTCGTTTACAATCATTCTTTATCATGAAACCCATGGTAATAATCTTGCTTATTTCAAACATGATGACGATAAAAATCATGAAAATGATCAAGTTGAAAATGAACATAATGATGGGAATACAGGTGAACAATTTCAAATTCTCTGTGTGTTGAAATGAATCATTTGAATCATGAGAATTTTCATATTAACCTAATATAAAACTTTTCTGACACAACAATCCGATGAATCTGAATTTTCAATGATCATGAAAAAATGAGTCCAATTTTAAAATAATAATAATAATAATAATAATGATGATAGTGTACTTGGAACATTGTAATTTTCAACTGGATGATAACAAGCTTAAAACTATTATCATGATGAGATACTATGAGTAACCTATTAATTCAAATTTCCTTCATCGGATCAGATTCAAAAGATTATCATGAAAAAGATTCACAATGTTCAATGTTAATCATTACCCTGAATCCTAATCAAATGAATTCTCTGGTGAGTGGAAGAGGAAAATAAGATGAAAAATTTTCTCTCGCCACTTTTTTTCCCTCCAATGTTCATGTTCATTGAATCTTCAACAGATGAAGAAACCATTGGAAACTATTCAAGTGTAAATGAATCATCATCAGAATCATTATCATCCCCATGATAGTGACGATGATGAAAAAAAAACTAATAGTAACAAAAAAAAGTTCAGTTAACCTGAATGAATCTGAATTGAAATTTCCTATCAAATCAGCTAGAAATTAACACAATCAACTCAATTTATATTCTGATTGTTATATTTTCAAATCAGAAAAGAGAGAAAAGTTCAACAGATTAACTTATTTATCAGGGAAAAAATTATCATGATGATGATGAGATGATTAATTAGTTGATTAAGTTAATCATCATTATGAGAAATGTAAGCTAATTCAATTAGAGTTTAAATGCCAAAAGAAATTTTTTTTCTCAAATCATTATTATCATCTAATGATAATCAAGTTAAAAGTTTAAATTGTTTGGTGATTTCAATATCTTTGTCTCATGATAATCAATTCTGATCACGAAATGAAATGAAACTTTTCAACTGTTGGAATGGAGAAGACATTAAATTAAATTAAATTTAATTACATTTGGAAACCTTGTGTTTAAATTGAGTATTCCAATCGCTGAGTTGTCATCATGTTAATCATGGTGGTTATTTGTTCAGTCTTGTTAATATTGATTGAACTCAACTGAAAATATTAACATTTGAATTTTGGGTGAAAATCAATCAAAAGGGAAACGGAAGCTCAGCTAAATCTGAAATTCTGAAAAAATATTATATTGATAACAAGAAAGATGAACATTGGTAGAGATCAAAATTTTCATGTTCGACATTAAGTGAGTAGAGTTTTCCACTTTTAAATTGGATTCCATGATAACCTGAACTGAACTTTTTCTCATGTTTCACTTTAATTTACTTTCGTTTGCATATCATTTATGGTTTTGTTTTTCTTTTGATTTTCGAACTTTTTTTTCCTAGCAAAACTCGAACCATCAAAGTTCTTTTCGTTTATTGAATATGATTTCCAAGTCTCTTCCATCATATTCATCATCTGATGGAAGAAAAAAGATCATTTGTTTATCCAACATCATCTCATATTCGAGAGAAATTCATTTCAAAATCATGGAAACTCTAAGACAAGAGTAAATACTAACATAAAGAAAGTTTGTTCGAACTTTTTTCCTTCTTCTATTTCAAATTCTTCGAAAAATCTGAACATAAGATCGAATACTTAAAAACTATTCCAATTCATGTTATCAGGTATCAGAAGAAGGATATTGTCAATTTCGGAAAATTGGATATGATTGATTATCTATAAGAATAGAAAAATTGTTCTTTTCCGACAATAACAAGTTAGAACTTTTCGAACTTGTGATTCTTCTCTTCTTTTTCCTGTCGAAGTATAAAATATTCCAAAAGTATATTCTCTCCCCACAATTCTAGAACCAATTGGAAGAAAGAAAAAAAGTTCTAAAAGAGGATAAACTTACGAATTTAAAATTTCCATTTGTTTACCAAGGGTCATTCTATTGAGTATTCATAATGTTTTTCTGTTTGTTTACAAAACAAAATTCAATGTCTTTTTTTCACCATCATGAAGATTATTATTATTATAACTGGACATAGATGGTCAATGAAGATGGCGAATGACAAGATGAAGTAAAAACTATTATCTTAATAGTTAATGTGTTACAATCAACGACAATTTAGTACAAGGAGGCAAAGAAAAAAAACTCTAACCCAAACAATCAACATCATCTCTTTTTTTTCTGTACCCATGAAGGTCCTTTGTCTATGTTATAATAAGATAAGGATGAGGATGATAAAAGTACTCACAACATGAAGTAAAACATGGATGAGAAGTAAGAAAAAAAAATGATGACTCGTCTTCTGGTGATGATAATAACTGTTTTTTTTCAATTGTTATCATCATCTCTTAATGATTGCGAGAATTGTGTGTCCACTCATATTGAAAACACACTGATGATGATGATGACATGATAACATGCTGTGATTATGATGATAATACAGACTTTATGGTTTCTTATCAAATCTCAATTGACTTTGATTGTTATCATGATAATCAAAGTGATGAGTAGTATTTTTTTTCAAGATGAAAATTAAGCTTTTATCCCAATTGGAATCAGCTTTTTAAGTTGTTATCATTTTGTTTCATTGTTAATCTTTGGGTGATAACATTTATAAGAATAAGGATGAGGATGATTAGTATATGAGATTATCTTTTAGGAATATTTTAGCCAGGATTCTGTTGCTTTCAGGGGATTGGATTGAAATCAGATTAAACTTTCTGATGAGTTTAAAAAATTTCTGTTTTTCTTTATTTTCATTATGAAATATTATCATGATATTGATTCAAGTTACTTATCTTTAAGTTTCACTTTTCAATTTATGGCTGATGATTGATTCATGATAGTGTTCAAACTGTTGAATAAGCAGATAAATCGTGAGATATTGAACGTTTACCATGAAATATGTAACAAAAAATTCAAGTTTTCTTGAACAAGATGAAAAATTTATCGATTCTAAAAGGACTCATGAAGATACTCAACCTAATAGATAATCCAAAGTTTTATCCTCTCTTTCTTGTTCTCGTAATATATTGAAACATGTAAAGATACAGAAAAGTCAAATCCCCATGAAATTTCATCAGCTGATTTGTTCTGAGCTCTAAAGGATGAAGACAAAACTGATTTGCCTTCCCTGTGATGTCAAATTGAAACAATTTTACAATTGATAACATTATCTAGCTAATTTACTATTTTGAGTTGAACATTTGAATGTTATATTAATAATAGTTGATAATCTACTTGCGTCAATAATTATGATTAATAGAAAATTGAACTGATTTATCTCAGGTTTTTTTGTTGATTCGAAAGGTGATAAATTCATCGGTAATGATGATATCCATGTCTGCGTCTTCATGGAAATGATGATGAGAATGAAGATGAGGATGATGTATATTGATTGAAGTAAGGGAGTAAAGAAAGAGAGGTAATAATAGTAAATAGTTTGAGAGGAAGAGAGGAAATCTAACGTAAGAAACTGTCATAGATCAATGGGAGAGATTAAGAGATGAAGATACAGATGATAAAGATTGAGAATGTAAAGAGATAAATGAGAGAAGAAGATGAGAGAGAAATAGAAAGAGGGATGATAAAGGAAGATAGAATTAGAAAGAAAATTGATAAAAGATGGACGAAGGTTGAAAAAGGAAGATGAAGATAAGAATTAGAAAGCTGATGGATGTAGGTTTTTTCATGCAGAGAGAGAGAGAGAGACAGATAGAGAGAGGGAGTGAGAACTGAAGATAAACTCTTTTAGAAAGAGAAAGAAAGAAGATGAAGATGATAAAAAGAAACTGAAGATTGAAAGTGAGAGTGGCTACAGTTATACAAATGCGTCGGAGCAAAATAATTTGACCTTATCTAAAAGAGAAAGGGCAAATAATAGAATGAGAAAATAGAGAGAGAGAGAGAGAGAGAGAGAGAGAGAGAGAGAGAGAGAGAGAGAGAGAGAGAGAATACAAAACGAAAGAGTCAAATGAAGATTCAGATTTACTTCTTATCGTTCTCATCATTTTCATCATCTCCCTTTTTTACCATTCTCATCCATGGGAGTGCATCTTCTGTATAATTGAAAGTTACATGATAACTAATCTAATCAAAGGCTCGGTTGCCACTGAGATAGAATCAGTTTTCTGCCCCCCTGAAGACTGATTTACTTTGCATGTTAACTCTATCTTCTTATCTTCTTATCTTCCACCTAGATATTCATCTCTCTCTCTCTCTCTCTCTCTCTCTCTCTCTCTCTCTCTCTCTCTCTCTCTGCTTTATAATCATATGTATTGTATTTATCATTCTCTTTCCCTTCGTGTGTAAATTAACCAATTCCTCTTCTTCCTGATAACATGAAACTCACCCTGAGAGATAACATTTACTAGTACCATGATGTTCAGTTCATTCATTCAGAATTCACCTTTTCTCCTGCCCCTCTATCCCTTTATCTTCATTTTCATGTTGATCCATTTATTTTATCTGCCATTTTGATGTAATGCATATGAAAACACATACAAAACCCAAATGAAACTATTATGTGGCCAATGGTCAATAATTTAACAATCTCCTTTGGGCTTTCACTTTCATGTACTACTTAAGATCCCCATCAACATTATCATCACCATCAGTTTCCACCTTTACAATTGAGATGAGAAAGAAACATTTTTTCACTATTCTATTCTCTTCCTCTTCCTGTTTATCATCATCACCCTGATTATTATTTCTGTAAATACTGAACTAAGGTCAATCTTGATATTATTCAATTTCCTCGAGTATAAATCACTGACCATTATCATTATTATCAATATTATCGCTACATGAAAAGAAAGACACAAATTTATGATAAAATAATATTACCATGAAAATGTGATAATCAACAAGATTATTATTCAGTTTTCATCTTGTTTATTAATTTGAATTATCGATCACAACTTTTTCTAGAACTTTTTTCTCTCTCTCTACTAAATCGACGAACAGACAAAGTTTCTCAGTAATTATCATGATAATAAACGATAATTACTTTTTAATAATAATGATATTCACCATGAAAACACCATGGATGAAATAATATCTATATGAATAATAAGAATTCAGAATAATCATATCAGAAGAAGAGGAAAAAAGTTGAAATATCTTGGAATTCCTTTATTTTCACCAAGACCATTAAATGAACAATTTGAAACAACTGTCGAAATGATTTAACCAATTTTATCTTCATCATGACGAATCAGAATTATCTCTGAATTTAGTTTTCATGATAACTATTTTTTCCCCCTCAAAATTTCATCTTTTTTTCTACTTTTTCAATTTCATCACTTCAACACTTTTCCAGGTAATCTAAAGATCTCATGGAGTAATAATACAAATACCTGATTATTATTATCATGAGAATAATGAAAACCATGGAAACTTTGAATTTTTCAAATGAAAGAAATCAAGTACAAATAAACGATGAAACAATGATATCTGAAGGGGAGAGAGATCGAAATGAAAATTGTAATAATTTTCTCCAAATGAAAAGTTCAGATTTTGATGAAATTCTGAGTGAATTTCTTATTTTTTTTCTCTTCAGTTCCATGTCCCAATTCAGAAGAGAAGCAAAAACAATTAATCAAGTTATCAAAGTTGAAAATACCAAAGATAATCATCAATATAAATTGAAGTTGAGATTTGATTCAGTTGTTTTCATGATGATGATATTAAAGATAATGACAGATATAAATAACAAGATCATTTATCATATTGGTCAGTTTTTAACTCACCAACCGGTCAACAATTAGTGATACATGTTATATGTATTATTATGATATTTGTCTTGGTCATTTGAAAGGCAATCATTTATTTGCCGATGAAAAAAAACTAACATCCATTTGATTGTTATTATATCATCAATTGTTATAGTTAAGATAAAATTATAAGTACATGATGATGATGATAATTATAATGATGATAAATGCTTGATAGCTTGAAAAGGCTTAGTTAATAGGCTTACTTGTAGTATAAGTTAACGATGGTTCAATAATCAATTTTTTTCCTCTTCTCTCTTCCATATCCACCCCCTTATCATCATCATGCTTTTTAATGGTCTTAACTGGACTCATTATCTGGATTCAATGAGGCTTAATGTTGATTGTTGGGTCAATATTATTATATTCCCACTCCCAATTTCACTCCACCGCCCTCTCAATGATCAAGAAGAAGTATAGAGAGAGAGAGAGAGAGAGAGAGAGAGGAGGAAGATTGTAATTTCCTCTCACCCCTGCTAGTGTATTAATATTATATCAATATGATTTTCATGAAATCCATCAAAGCTCAACCACTTCCATCCTGAAAGGTAACCAAGGAAACACCACTGGGAGTTGGATTTAATATCCACCCTTCCGAAATGTGAGTGAGTTGGTTGAATTCGAGGGCGAAGAAAATCCAGAAAATTATCTTTGATTGAGTTTCACTCATCACATATTGTTCATATTGAATAAAACTCTGAGATTCTTTTGATGGAGTATGTTGTAAGAGCGAGTGAAAAAAAATCCAAACATCATGTTTGGTTATCATGAAGGTATGATAATAATACCAGAGATGATGATGAATATCCACTGAAACTTTTTCTACTTTCACTCATCTCTGTTTACTCAACCTTACACTCAAATCTTTTCATATTGTTGCTTTTATCGAGAGATATATTGTTGACCATTGGAAACCATTATCTTCATCAGAATCTTACTCAGAACTTTTTTCTCCCTCTTCTTCATCTTTACTTATGTTTTTCTCTCTCTCTCTACCATCTATTCAACAGTTCATTCAGTTGATTATTCACATGAACAGTGAGATAAAAAATAACAGAATACACTGAACATGATTGATCATCATGAGAAGTAATAATTTGTGTGTGTGTCAATAATCAATTAAATTAACCTGAACAATCATCTGAAACATCAACAGAAACTTAATCATGAATAATATGAATCCAAAGTACACAAAAAGTGCAAACTCGAAATTCAACTTGAAACTTTTCAGAATTTCAGATAATTTATGTATTTACACATGAAGAGAAGAAGAAAAATTTTGCTTTAATCAATTCGAAAAGTTCTAAAAGATCAGAATTGATCTTCTTTTTTTTTCATCGACTAAAGTGATGAGAGAAAAAAATTTCATCGATTTTTTTTATGCCATCGAACCTCAATTCTTGTCGAGAAGGAAAAAAAATCAACTAACTATTCATCAGAATCTTAATCACTGAACCTTAAAAGTTAAATATAATAACTTTGATCATGTTTAATCAGCAACATTTAAAGAAATCGGAAATGATTAGTTGACTAAATTGAGCAATATAATCAGAGTAAAATCATCATCAATTGAATTAGCCAACAATTAATAGTTAATCAAAACCAATCTGGTCAGTTTATCACGAAATGGTTATTATTTTGATTACCATGATAATGATAATACATTCACAGTAAATTGATCAAAATCAAAGTCACGAGAGTTAATTCTCGAGTTACATGCAACCATGATTAACATGATTGATAATTAATCATCTCTATAATCTAATCTAATCTAATCTAACCTAAATTAGATTTAAACCAATATTTAATTGAACAAAATCAAAACTTATCTGATTGACATATCACACATGAAGAGGGGACAGAATTGATCATCATTCAGAAGAGAATCGTAAGTTTCAAGTCGCCTTCAGGTGATATCATGTGTTAACCATTGAATTACCTTGGTAGTTGAACTTTTCATTGGAAAATTTTTTATACTCCTTGGAAAGTATCTCTTTTATTTTAACTCATCATGATGATCCCTTGAGATTTACGGTTATTGAATAATCAATGAACTTTTTCATGGATAGAAAATGAATAGATTCTCTCTCCTTCTCCGGCTCTCTCTTTGGCTGATGAATGATATTATGAGTGAAACTCATAGAAAAGAAGTCTTTTTTCATCATCATGATGCTGAAAGAAAGAGAAGAGTTAAGAGTGAGGTTAAATGATGCAAAAGATGATAAAAAAACAAGTTAACTGTACTTATTTGATTGTAAAGTGTCAGGATGATTACGGCAATAAAACAGGCACATGATATCATTTGGATGATATTTCATATTAGCAATGAATCTGATAGAATACATCAAGTTGAAGTTTCCCATTTCTCAGGTCATTTATCCTAAAATTATCAACATGATTACATGTTGTTATCTGTTTTCTTTGATAAGACGATATGATTACTGATATTTTCATGATCATTTTTTGTTTTCTTATCACTTTGTAAATATGATGAGAATCATGGTATTCTGATGATGAAAGTAAATTTCCATGACGAATGGAGAGTTGAGTAGGGAAATTGTTCTTGTAGGGGAAAGGAGACGATTCTTTAGCTTCCAGGCTTGTTAGTCAATAGTAAATTCAGAATTTATCTGATCTCTCTCTCTCTCTCTCTCTCTCTCTCTCTCTCTCTCTCTCTCTCTCTCTCTCTCTCTTCTCTCTCTCTCTCTTGAAGGCTTGGGAGGAAGAAAATGTGATGATGATTGGATGATAAATTACATATACAAACAGAAAGTTCTGTTGCTCTGATAAGGTTATCTAAAGTATTTTCATTCTGAAAATTTAGATAACTTTGAAAATTGGCTTGAAAAAAGGGAGAGTTGTGGGTGTAGTTGGAGGGAAAATGGGTAAGATAAAGATGGAGTGGAAAATGGAAAATGGATTCCAATCCAGTGTAATAAGTATTTCCATGAACATCAATTGAACTTTACTCTTACATGTTATCAGAACTTGAGATTTCACTCCCCTCTTTTAAACTTTTCTTCTCTAACTTTTCATAGTCTCGTCTCTCCTCTCCTTCTCGCTCTCTTTTTATCAATCTGATTCTTATTATCTTCCCATGAATATTTCAGTTCTGTCAGTCTGTTCAGTTTTCCACCTTCATTTTACCTCACCGAATATCAAATTATCATCATTCAAGTTGAGTGAATGAACTAAAATTTTTTAGTAAATAAAAAAAAGTTAAAATGGGAATAGTTTGTTTCAATTTCTAAGTTGTGCTAATTCAATACATTGAAATCTTGTAAAATTAAGTAGTAATTAGTTTCCGATAAGTAAATCAATTGAAATCCCTGATGACGAATCATAAACACATATTAGTTATTAATAATCTTTCTTGATATTAACTTTAGCATCGAGATTGAAAAATAAGACCAAAAAGTAACTTTTCAACGAGGTTGATTATCATGATAATGGAATCAGATAAATTTGAGAATAATTTGAATCAAAAATCTAGTCAAAGTTTTATTGAAGATTTAATTATAAACTTATTTCATTAGATGAGTTAACAAGATTCAATTTTTATCATTAGTTTGACCAAATAGTTTATTATCATCAAACCATGAAACTCATGTTATGTGTTGATATTGATTAATTGGTTGGAAATGAGTTAGTGAGTGAGACAGAAGATGATACTCTTGTAATAATTTTATTACCATCTTTATGATGATCATGTTATTTTATGGGTGAAATTTTCTCACTCCATCCAGAATAAGGATATTATTCACCTCTTGCAATTACAATAATACATATAAAGTCCATGTTACACTCAATATTACCAAGCTTCATAGATTGAGAAACTTTGTATGAATACTCAGTTCATTTCATGGTAATAACATCACTCAGAATCTCGAGTGTTTCAAGATGATGAACAAGAAGATAAAACTAACGTTAATAGAATCGCTTTGGGCCATTTGTCTTTATCATATGATAATTATACTCAAACCCAATCAACAGACAATTTTTTTTGAAAGTAAATTGAATAGTTTTTGATTCATATTTGATTCAAAATTACTGATCAATAGATTTTCAGGAAAATTTTTGAATCAAATTTGTCACAAAAAATCACTTTGAAATTTTAGAAATTTATTAATTTTGAATTTTGAAATTTTCGCGCGATTTAGAAATCAAATGCCTAAGATTTTTTTTGGCTTGTTCTTTTGAAAATTAAGCTTAGAAAAGCAAAGACCATTTTCATTGGAAAATTATTTATTTTTCATTGGATTTGACACAAAAAACTGAGATTCTTAAAATATGGAATTGTTTCATTGAAAATATTATAACATTGGTAGAAATTGCAAATTAGAAAAAATTATCAAGAGAAAATGGATTAACAGATTGAATTCACATTAGTTGAATATTGATTAGATAACATGAGATCACAATTGAGGATTTATTTAAAAAATGAAAATTTGGTGTTTTTGATTTCTTGAATCCAAGATTTACGAATTTTTGATTGATAAAGGCTTTTTGTTGATTTTCTTAGAATATTGAATCTTTTCCTAATTGAAATATTAGTAGATTCCTACATCTGTATGAGTGAAGTCCATTGACTCAACTTCATCAGTGTAGTCCATGGATTCTTTATCATCAATTTCCATGGCCTCAAACTCTAACTGATAGTCCATATGAATTGGAAAATCGATTTTTCTTGAATTTTCTTTGGGAACATGGTGATTTCTAACAATCAGAATCTCATTTCTGTGGAAAATGTTCTTTGTATCGTCTTGGATTACCAATTTTTTCATTAAAATACAAATTTTGTTGCCCATTATCACTAATCACGTTTTTGAAGCTTTGGAAAAAACAGTAAATGAAAAAACAATTATTAAAAAATCACCGGAAAACTTTCACTTGACACTAACTTACCTTTATTTTGAATTGAGATTTGAAGATTAAATTCACAGATTTCACTAATTTAGATGATTTTTTGTAAAAGGTAAATAATTTCTGATGATGGAACAAATTTCCGACAGAAATGAGCAACGAATTGACTTTTTTTTGCCAAAATGATTCCAAATAGCGTCAAAAAACTAGAATCGCTTTTTTTAATTGAGAAAAGCGTCTTCATTTCTGAATAGCTTTTTTTCATTGATTCCTAAGAAACAATTCAACAATGTGGTCAAATCTGTATCTATAACTGAAGGTTGTTGATGGAACATGGATGACTTTCTGTACAATTTCATCAGCTTTTATTGGAAAAAGCTCATCACGAATCTTTTTGATTTCATGGATATTTTCCAGTGGAAAAGAAAAAGTTCCAGTGAATCCTTTATATTCCATTGATATTTTTCGAATTTCTAACGAATTACAAATGTAGAATATCTTTCCATCATATTCAACAATATAGATGATTTTGAAAAATTCTCCAGAACCATTTCTGATGAAACAATCATTTCTCTTACGTTTGGCACAATATTTATGAGTTGAGAAACGTTTCCCTTTCCACTTGATAGATTGAAAGAATCTGAAGAACGGATTCTGTACAACGAGATCTAAGTGACTTCGAAGATTTGCCATCACTACATCAATGGTTTCAGATTCCAGCGAATTTTCGACTTGACAGGTGAATGTTTCTTGCTTAGAAATACAACCAAAGTATTTTCTTTCTTTTTGGGAAAGATTCCATTTATTAAGTTTTGTGAATTTATTCTCTTGGTATTTGAATTCGGCCATGAAAAAACGAACTAAAGAGGGACCAATGTTGGAAAATCGGTGAACTTTTTTCTTAAGATAACCCATGTAACTTTCCAATGGATAAGAGTTTACATTGCAATTTGGTCCAAGATTTTCCACGGAATCTGACAAATGAGACAATATATGTAGATTGTATGATAAGAAAGCTGAACCATAGAGAGTTTGACATCCATGTTGAAATTCTTGAACCAAATTTTTGATCTCTTGAATTTCCACTTGTGATCCTGAGCCAGCATGGGATAGATAGTAGATTCTGGAAAGCACTAAAACATGCTTGAAAACTTTTGCTTTCAGCAAACCCAATGATGTTGTGTATAAAAAATATGATAGTAACGAATCAAATTCATTACTTTTCCAGTATTTAACATGTTCTATGTCTCTAGGAATCCTTGTGAATTCGGATGGAACGGCAATTTCTGTCAATCTGGATCCTAATAGCTTTGTGAAACTTTTTCTATCGATCCCAGAATCATATATACTTGTGTATTCACAACTAAGGAATCCTTTCATTAGTAGATTTCTAAATACTCCCAATGTTATACTATGCATGGGTTCTACAGAGACACCATGAACAATATCAAAATCATCCAGCAATAGTAATGGTGAAATACCACTAAGTCCGAGAAATCGTTCATCAGTGTAGAAAAACTCTGAATAATTTCCTGAAAGTAGATTCTTGAAGTCGAGAAAATCTTTACTTCTTCGTAAAGTTGTCAACTCATTTTGAGTTAGATTCTTGAAAACTCTAGCTCTTTGAAAACTCGTTGCTGTGATGAAACACCAGTCACAACCATTTGAATGATTATATTGCTTAGTATTCCGCAAGTATGCTCTCATGGGAGCATCAGCAACCATAGAAATTAGATGGAAAGTAGCATATTCCAATTGATTTGATTGATTTTTCCAATTGATCGGATTCTTGGAAAGTGAAATCAATTCATCACAAAGTGGTCCAAGAAAACACTCAACTGGAGGTTTCTGTTTTCCAACAAAAAGATTAACCAAGAAAAAAAATTTTCGGCGATATTCTTGATTTAATTCATTCAAAGAAAGAAAAACTGGTAGAATTTTTCACTTGAGCTTTTCCAACCGCAATCTCGTCAGCATGTAAGGTGAGGTTAACTTTCTTGGCTGAGAATCGTCTTTACTAGATTTTACTTTCTTTGCTTGCTTTGAATTAGAAATATCGGCTACATTTCCTCTCATCCAGCTGTTTGTTTCAAGAAGAGGTAGAATTTTTTTCAATTGTGATTCCAAAGGTAAATGTAAGAAATAAAGTCCATTTCTTAAAAGAGGCTGACAAACTTCATTTTCACATTGGAAAGAAGAAAATTTTCCAGGTTCACCAGAAAATGGTCCATGTGCATGAAATCTCTCACACAATATATAAACATTAACATCAGTTTCACTCCCTCCTTTGTCCCAATAGTATCTAACACTAGGAAGAGATTCAGAAACATTTGAGAATCTTGTATTGAGACAATTAATTAAATTCACAACAGTATCACAAGCACTAAGATTCAGACCAGCATGTGCTAGTAGAGCTGAGAAAAGAACATCAACATATTCGGTGAAATTTGGTTCATCATTATCACAAAACTGGTTGTCAAAAGAACATGAACTGGGTATGGAATCCGATTCACTAGAGTCCAAAGCAGAATTTTCAGAATCACTTATGGAAGAACTTATTGAATCAAGAGTAGGAAGATTCGATAGATAAACAAGTTGATTGTATCTATTTTCTATCCTTTGTCGTCGACTTAAATTTCTCTGGCTCATTTGAATAGATATGCTGAGAATCACAAATTAATCAAAAATTAAACAGTTTGAGATTTTAATTATTAAACTAAACAAATTAATGAATAAATTAAATATTGATTGTTAATTATAAGACGAAAAAGAAACAATGTTAAAACCACATGTTCACAAAAGAGAATAGAATTTTTTTTGTAACTATGGCAACGAGTGAACAGCCAATCAGCGACAAGGAAAATTGTTCTATTCTTTTTAATTTCCTTTTTCGATTAAAAAATTGATTAGATTAGAGTGATAACGTTTCCTCTTAATTGTTTTAAAAAAATCAAAATGAATCAATACAATTCATTTAGTTTTATTATTTTTTACTACCGCTCGTTGAATGGAATCAATAAGTACCAGAAAAAAGTACAATTTTAAACCAGTGAAATTTACTCGCTCAAAAAATCAAATTCTTTATAATCAGTGTACTCTTCTTGGTGCATATTTTCAACTCAGGATGGATGAGAAATTGCTTTTAGCTATCATTAGGGTCAAAGACCAAAGTGGTAAAGAAAAAACTGTTCCAATTTGTTTTAAAATTCCGAAAGAACTAATTCCCGATAGGTTGAGAAATCTGAAAATTTCGCGTGAAAATTTGATCAACATCAAGGTTCCGGGTTCGAAGATTGATCTTCCGGCAATGGTTGTTATCATCGCAGGTAAGAAATTATTTCATCTGATAAATTTTCATTCAAACTCTAATATTTGTTTTACTTTTCAGAGGATTCTAAGGAGTTACATGAAAACTACAAGAATTTTCTCCTTCCATATGCTGGGAAAATGAACATTAAAAATCTTTCAAGAACTATCAAGCACTGGTTCACAATCGGTGGAATCAGCATCGAACTACTTGATGGTAAAGGAGTTCCATTCACCCAGGAATCAGAATTCATGAGAATTATTCATATAGTCGAATCTTGGAAAGAAATTGATTCTTCAGCTAAGAAAAGATCTACAAAAGCCACCGTTGATAAAGCTCGTTCAACAAAGACAAAAGTTATTTGCCATGTAGATCTCATTGATGAGAACACTAAAACTTGTGAAAGTCCAACTAATGAAAAAAATTTCTCAATGGAACCGGAAAATTATCTCAAGCCCGTAATTGACTTGCAACCACTTCGAGATGCCACTGATAGAATTGGATCAAGTTCAGTGAAAAAATGGTGTTACGAAGCTGTGCGGGTTCTCAGTTTAATGGTTACTGAAATAAAACATGAAAACGAAAGTGTTCCAATCCTAATGAAATCAAGTCCAATTCTGGATTCTTCAATAGTACGACTATTACAAAAGGACGAAACATTTGAAGATGGAAAGTTCATTTTCTTGGAAGGAATTTTGCCATTGAATGCAAGAAAGTATCGATCAGCAATGCGGCATAAGTAAGTTAAGCAACCTGTTGAGCCAGAACCCTCGCTTATTCTCAAGAATTTGGTCAATATCGCATTTCCAAAAAGTTGGATAAAAGATGTTACAGTTCGTGGACAAAGTGGTCGAAAATCAATAATCTGGATTTGGAACCACCCTGATCCTCATAAAGAACCGCTGGAAAGTGTTTATGAAGAGGGACTCGGAGAAACAAGATTCAAAGCCCTGATTGGTAAGTTTCTGAGAACAACATTCAAATTCAAGAATCGAAGAATCTTGATCAACCTTTCAGCTATTGTAACAAAATTTATTCTGTTTAATTTTTTCAAACCAGATCATGTCGTGAGAAAGTCTAACAAACTTTCGTATGATGGGACACTTGAAAAGTATCTAAAAAACTCATTTTCCAAATCACTTCATTATGCGCGAACAAAATTGGAAATTAAAGATGATGAATCTGATGATTCGACTGCATCCTGTGATGACAGCCATGATGGTGACTGGATACTCGATGATGACGATGATCAACCAACTATACCATTGAAGAGAAGAAACTTGAATAGATTGAAATCAGAAGATGAAAAGTCTAATGATAGTTCAGAATCAAATGATTCTTCGGAAGTGAAAAATTCCATTTTTGAATCTGAAGAGGATGACTTGGACCTTCCAAATGATGCTGAAGTTGCGATCATTGAGAAAAAAGCCAGAGAGGCTCGAGCAAAAGCTCGCGGTGCTGATGCCAAACAACACCAAAATCATGAAGATAATCAAGAAGATACTCAAGTAGATATTCAAGAAGATAATCCTAAAGAAGGAAATTTTCAAAATTCGGATTCTCGTGCAGTGGATTCTCAAGTGGAAGACTCCAATGTAGAAGATTCCCAAGCAGAAAATTCACAAGTGGAAGATTCTCAAGCAGAACATTCAGAAGTCGAAGATTCTCGAGAGAAAGGTCTTGAAAAGAAAGAATCCGAGATTCAGAGTTGTAACAGCGGTAATGTGTCAAAAGAGACTCGAACCGCTGATCAAGAGAACAATGTTACTATCCACGAAAAATCCGGTGATGAAATCAAGATTCCTGAGAAAAATCAAGAACCAAAATCATTGGCTAGCCAAGAAGTTCTTGCTCAACAAGAATACGATGAAAGTTTACTAAGTGAAGACGACGAAGAAATAATAAGTGGAACTCAAGCTATCCTTGCCCAAGACCCTTCCTTCCTATCACCAAATTCCAGTGTTTATGACTCTGGAGCTCAAGATCTTAGTATTTCTAGTGATGATGAAAAAAGAATTAGCTTGAAAAGGTCAGCTGAGCAAGCAGCTTTAGAAGAAAGAGTTCTGAAAAAGAAACAAAATATTCCTGGTTTGACAGTAAAGAATCCTGTTTATGTTAAAGAGGGAGCAGTGTTGAAAGATAGGAAACTCCCAAAAGTGATCGTGAAAGTTAATGAAGAATCACCTTCAGTTTCATCCATCTCTCTAGATAAAAATCCACCCGTAAAGCCAATCGATAAACCGGAAATGGATCAAAATGTCATGGACTACTTGTCACGTTTGGACCCTGAGGTTCTGAAAGCTTTTCTTGCAAAGAAATCCGGTTGAACATGCTTTTCAAGGTTTTCAATTTCAATTTTCAATCTTCAATTTTCAATTTTCAATTTTCAATTTACAATTTCAATTTCTAAATTCCAGAATTATTTTTCAAATTCAAATTCCAATTTTTTTCAATCCGATTTTTTGTTTTCACCTTTAAGATTTACTCAGAAAAATGCAAAAAATGTAACAATTAATGATGAAAGTTTTCCATTGATTTGGATTTAATCTCCAAATCTTGCTTTTGAAACGAAAGCATTTGAGCTTCTCTCATTGGTTGAAACATCTGCAATTATTACTTCCAACTAGATTTATTATCCAATCAATTCTGTTCAAAGAAACAGCCATAAAGATTTTGTCACAATCAACCTTGAATAAATTCCTTTCATCAATTTCCGTATCCTTATATTTGAAAATTTTCTCTTTAATAAGAAATGTTTTTCACTCAATCAGTTCATATGTGAAAGTACTTGAATTTGTTTTGTGTCCATCTAAATGTACAAATCAAAGTGTAAATCATCTTCAATTTTGCGAAAATATTCGCAAACATGTATTGTAGATAAACAGAGTAAAAAGTTAAAGTTCTGTGACAACCGTCCGTTCAGTGCCCCAAATGGGTCAGATTGGTTTGAAGGAAACCTCGATAAAAGTGCAATTGTCGATCAAGTGGATTCTGGAGAATTGGACAAGACAGAGAGAATTTCCAGTTCTGAATACTCAACAACAATTGATGAAATAATCGACTCAGGTTCAAGCTCCAAGCCTTTGGAAATAAACATCACCGAGAAAAGTGACCCAAACTACACTTATATTATATTTTTGCCGTTCATCGTTGACAAAAGCTTACAATCAACTAAGCAACCGATCATTTTTCGCGTTGAAAAGTCACAATTTTCAGAATTTGGATTCGAAGTTCCAGTTGATTGCAATAACAAATACAAGAACGTTTTTGAAATAAAAATTTGTGATTATGTTTTACAAGGAAAGATCATCGCTACAGGAGGTAAGATAAAATTTACTCAATTAAATCTTCAGTTCTTGAATCTTGAATTCTATCTTTTTTCCTTTCTTCCAATTTTCCAGATAGTCCGCTTGAAGTGAAATGTTGTCTTGAAAAAGCAGTTAGAGAAAATTCTCAACTTCAAGACTGTTGTAAGATGATCGGAAGTATATCGTTAATTTATCCATTGATACATAGACCTCTTTCCAGCTCAATCCAGAGACCTAAACAGCTATTAATGAACCCAAACAAGTTTTCAGAATTTGTTGAAAAAGTCACTTCATTAAGTACGGCAAAAAACATTCGCGAAAATGAAGACGCTACAGCTGATCAAAATTCAAGATTCTGCCACGGAGAGAATGTACCTTCGATCAGCGAAAAGAAAGCAAGAATTGGTCATTCTCCGACATTGGATGATTTTCAGCCAAATCAGAAAAATCCTGAATCAAAAGGAAAATTTTCTGGTGATGAATTAAAGAGTCAAATCGAGAATCTTTTGGAGAGAAAAAAGCTTTTGTCTCCATTCGATGTAAATGGATCAACATTGAATGAGCTGATTGATGTAGTTGAAAAGGTCTACTCTGTTTTGTGTGAAAAACAAGAACAAGAAAAAATTTCCAATAATAAGATTCCTACTGTTGATAAAACTTTCAAGGATAAAAACAACAAGAGAATTTTTGTTGAAGGAAAACTAGAATTCGATTACAGATTATATAAACTTGCAGCCTCCAAAGCAAAGCCAAATAATTTCTGTTCATTTGCATATCAACTTGTAAAGGTTTGTTTTCCAGAACAATATTATCTAAATGTTTCTCTTGGTAAAAAGTTTGAATCAACTGATAACAAAGATAAGAAAAGTCTGGAAAATAAGAAATATTCTTTACCTTATATTCTTGGGTTTCCAGATCCATTCAACAAGCCAAAGGCTGGTGAATGTGATTTAATTAAAGGACATGAGCGTGTTCGTGCACTGATTGGTGAGTGATTCCATTTTCTAGTGAAATCTTTCATATTCATATCATACATTTTTCTCATACAGAGCATATTTTTCGCAAATCCTCGATTATGGAATACAGTCCAGCAATGGAAATGAAAGTTCGAGAAAGATTGAATAAAGAACTATTTCAAAGAAATGTTGACGCAAGAAAAGAATCCAATTCCGAATCATTCGAAAGTGACGATATTCCATTAACCAAGAGTCTTACTGATGGAATTTGGGATGTAGAATGTTTTCTTTAATTATTGACAGAAAATTTTCAATTTAAATTTTTGGTTTTCTATTTTCACCTTTCATAGAATTTGCTTTTCCAATTTTGAAACTTCCCAAATAATAAAATAGTTGACAAAATCAGAATGAATTTCTAGAAACTAACTTTCTTAGAATCGCGCTTCTCACAATCTAAATTCTGCGAATTCGGCAATTCCACTAGCAATCTTTCATTCCACTCGAATGGAAGTGTCTTTCACTTGATTCGATTATATTCTCGTTAAAAAGATTTCTTTCTTTCTTTTTTGATTCAATTTTGAATCAAATATGAATCAAAAACTTTTATGATTCAAATTTGATTCAAAATGGTCATTTCGGTAATTTTTTTGATTCAAATTTGAATCAGAACTGTTGATTGGGAAATCAGATGATAGTTTTCAGACTTAACGATAAATCAACATTATAAACTTCATTCTACTTTCATCATCATGTAGTCAGGGAACAATTTGAACAACTTTTCCAGTGAGATGGTGAGATTTCATTGTGGCGGAACTGGAAACAAAATTAATAATCATCTAGTGTTCATCTCCTTCAGTGACCTTTCTTATACAAGTAATAGCAGATAAAATTGATTGCAAAGATAACTTTCAAATATCAATACTTAAGTCACAATAGATTTCCGATCATGTCGATGAGCTGCTAGAAAAACAATATCGTGGCGAAAAATGAGAAAAGTTCAGAAATAGAAAGAGAAAAACTTCAAGTAGCGAAAAGAAAGTATTACAATACTTGAGAAAGAAATAAGCTTTAGATAAACAAATACAAACAGTGAAAGTGAATGAGCTCCAAGCAAAAGAAGAGAGAATCAAAAATTTAGTGAAAATTTTACCCTAAAAAAGAGCTCGAATCGATAAATTCTCATTAAACTTGTACCAAGAAATGAATACAGAGATGATAATAATAACCTGAATGGAGAGAGGAAACAAATTGATGCTAATAAAATGAAAACGAAACAAAAACAAAAGTTTACAAACTTAGAACTTGAAACTTTGTAAGCAAACAAAACCTTTACAAATGAATTGGAAAACTTAGTTTGAGTAAAAAGTTATTCCAATAATTTATCAATCATCTTACCAACCATGAAAACCATGATAGTTCAATGATAGTAATTGAACGTTTTCTTAAGGTGAAAGAAAGAGGAAAAAAAAGTTTCGATAGTTTTGCTGGAAGGCTAAAAGATTTTTCTTATTTTCTTCGTATAAAATCATGACCATGAGGAGATAGGAAAACAAACCAATATCAAGATAAAGGTACCATGATAATGAATTCTCATTACATGATGATGATAATAGTTTTTCATGTTCATCCATTTAAACTAATTAGCTATTGATCAGTATATATTAGTTTGTTACCTGTAATGTTGGATAAAATTTTTTCGTTTCTCCAGTATTTCAACTATTAGATGTGGTTTCATTTCGTTCATGATGATGTTTATTTATTTTTATCTATTCCCATTTACATGATAAGCTTTTGCCATGATAATGATAAAATATTTTCTCGTATTGAATTCAAATCACGTTTACATTAATTCAGTTTAGTTTGAAATGTTAATCACAAATCAGAGTGAATTTTATACCATTGGCTATTCTTAGGGGTTGAAAAACTCGCTGAAAATATGATAACAAAGTGAAATTTTCGTACGTACACGTTGTAGGTTTATAAGCATCGTAACACACAAAGTTTGGTATTAATACGAAACTTAAGGTTAAGTCTACGAGAGACTTTTCTATTAGTTTAAATCCGTTCAGCTTTAAAATACGATCTGAACAGAGTTCCAAAAATCGGTATTAAAGAAGCCAGAACGTTCATGAAGTTTACTTCTAAATTCTCGCCTAAGAATCATGTTGCGAAAATCTTTCATTTACTCGAGCTTTTTCTTGTGCTTATCGCGTTGGTCGAATTGGTCAAAACAATACCTAACCACACATAGATTTAGGAAGGTCTTGCTATTCTGAAAATCTCAACATTAAAAGGCAATTAAAGAAATGTCCAGTGGACCAAGACTGTAGCCATAAATCATATGACGAAAAGATTGTATGAACTTAACTATCATGACTCCAGAAACACTCATTCAACTGTTCAGGCTGTAAGAACATCGAGCATCTTAAGTTTCTACTAATTTACACTTAGATTATTTTCACGTTATTATTACAAAAATTATTAGAGATAATCAATCAGGTCAATTTATCTCACAATCAGAATGTTTCGTTCATGTAGGATTGTCGAAAATTGTTCAGATAAATTTCTTTTATACTGATAATCATGATAATCCAATGAATTTAGATACGAAACATTTAAGGCCTAATTAAGGAACAGGATCTTTATCAATCAAGTAGAAAGCATAGAGCTAAGAGTTTCAATAATGATTTCAAGTTCTTTGTAAATTTCATAAAGTATTATACCTGATGTATAGTTTTTTCTTGATAATATTTTCATTTGATTTATTGATAGAAATTGTTGAGAGACAATGAATAAAACATTTATCATGAATTCTCAGCAAATCTCTTTCGGTATTTGTGAAGCTCTCCGATAGAAAAATTGCAATCTGAGTCTATCGGAATGATGAACTTTTATCAAGAGAAGAAAAAAAATTGGCTGAATTTTGATGCAAAGTAATCAGCTTGAAATGATATTTTCTATAGAAAATGTTAAAGGACAAAAATATTAGAAGGGAAAAAGTTGAGATTAATTCAGAGATGAAGTTTTATTCTGATTATCATGCAAACAAATACACTTGAGTTCTTGACTGTCGTTGATTGAGTTTTATGTTTATTACCGTTGTCATCGATGTTGATTAACATGTTTATTTATTAGCATTATAATTATATCTCAATGTATTATATGCTAATATCTTCATGATAATCATCAAGTCAAGTGTCAAAGGTAATCAAGTTTAATGTGAGTCAACAATATAATAAGATAACCAAATTATCTGAATCAACTCTGAACATATCCTGAAGGGTTTTTTTCTGGGAATGTTGATTAGTTGATTGTAAATGAAAACATGGTAATAACCACTTGACAGAATTACTATTAATCAAAATAAACAATCAATATCGAATATGAGATGAACAGTAGAAATAACAAAAAACACGATCCAAAATTAGAATGTGATTAGAATTTCATTTAAAAGTTGGAAATTCGAAATTTAATCAACGATTATTTGTCTCTATCAAAGTTCTAATTGATTGATCATTTAGTTCATTTTCTTTCCATGAGTATACATTACCCTGATTTCTAATAACATGATTACAAAAAGTAATCATTATGAGTTTTGAGTTCTGGTGGTTTGAAATTTTGTTGAATTTCCAGTTGTATTTAAAATGATTAAACATTGGAAATGTTAATAAATGGTGGTAATTAAAACTGTTGAATAACATGTTATATGACAATTAGCATAGTTAATTAATGATTATTTTGTGTTCAAATAAAAATTCACATAAAGTGAGTGGAACAATTTGATTATCATGATGATGCTGATAATTAGCATCACTGAGAGTTTGTGTGTATTGGATTGCTGTTGATTGTGTTGATAATCAGATTATCTGAATCAGTTTCATGGTAATGATTATGATATTTATTTATAAAAATCATGTTATCATCATAATTTAATTGATTCAAATGGAAAGTGTATGTGTGCATTTGAATCTCATGTTTATCTGATTTACAAATTTTTCTAGAAGCAAAAATGTTTGGACATGAACATTTTTTTTCTCTCTGGACTGAACTTTGGGTGACCATGATGACGATGATAATGATGCTGGGAGATGATGAAATGATCAGTAGGCTGACAGAATTTTTTATTCTTGAAGAGGGTGAGGTAAAGTAGAGAGAGAGAGAGAGAGAGAGAGAATTGTATTTTTCCATAGTATTTATGGTGATGATATTATCCATTATTCATGTCACACGAAATGAATTCACGCTTCTTTAGATGGTGGACTTGGAATGGGAGGTTGGTGACGGAGAGAGAGAGAGAGAGAAAGTAAAAATAAGATGATAATATTGAATTAGGGAGGAAACTTGGATGAAAATGAAGATGATGAGTGATGAAAAAAGAAAAATTCTCAATCTAAATGATGAGTAGAAAGATGCAAGGTTAGGGTGAACAATGAGATTCTTATATTGGTGAAGATTCTGATCATGACGACATAAAGAAGCTGAAAGAATCTTAAAAAAAATGAATGGAAGGTGGGAAAGGGAGGAGAGAGGGTGGAAATGAATGATAATAGGGAACGATATTGCATCATTAACATGATCATCATCACCATGAAGATGAAGATGAATATCAAATTATAATAAAGATAAACCGATGAAGGTTTGACAATAAGGAAGCCAAAGTTATCCGATTCTGTATTTTTTTCTTAGTTTTTTTTCCTCAGAACAAAAATTTTTTCTTGGTGAAAATTCATGATATTTTCCTGTCATGCAGATGAAAATTTTTCTTTTTTTCTCAGATACAATGTTTCATATTATTAATAGATGATAAAGATAACTTCAGAACATTGTTTATATTATTTGAAATATTAGAACAAAAAAAGTTCCAAAGATAAAAGATGATCTTTGATTCAGACTGAAGGAGATTAACTGATGAACTCTCGTTTATTCATGGTAAAATTCATGGTTATCAAAACTGATACAATTTAATGGTGATCATGATTATAATACTCAGAATGATGAGTTTTAAATTGTTCAGCTGATTTCTTGTTGTTCAATTGGTTAAACATTAACATCTAATGGTAACAATTTGGTTTTAATTTAATTGAAAGTTTATGTTGTACCACCAACAGAATAAAATTTGAACACAATTCAACTACCAAGGGTTCAATTAAATCAATTAAATTTGTTGACTCTTAAGATGAGAAGATGAGTTAAACTTTTATTATGATTAAATATATAAAATCCATTTAATGAAAACCCACCGGTGGGTTTGTTGAGTCAATGTAATAGTATACAAGACAATGTATTATTAACATGTAACTTTATCATTAGCTGGTGTTGGTTGATGATTACTTTTTCAAATGGTACAATTAAGGTTGATTGACACTTGATTGCTTCTTATTATTACAATTACACATACATTAAGGTTATATTAACATTGGATTAACACAGAGAGTGAGGAAAAAAAATAAACTTTTGCCCACCAGGGTAAAGACATGGGGATTGAGTGGATAGAGTTGGAATCAACTTGAAATGCTTGATAAATAAGTTGAAGCTTCAAGGCAAAGATGATGATGATGATGACGATGATTAGGATAATAATGATTAGGAAGATGAAAGGTATAAACTTATGGTTGCTTAATGTCATGATAAATTGAGAAAATGATACTTGGTAGAATTGTGATTATAAGGATTATACAGGGTGGAGAATTTCTATTAACTTGATAATCCATTCTCACTCTTTTTTTATTTTGGTGACAATTTAAATTCCATCTTTTGACCTTGTAAATTTACTTTTAAAATGATAAGGATAATGAAGATAAAACTCTCATAATGGTTCCTGATGGAAGTGACTGAGAAGAATAGATTGGGTTAAAATGTTATTAATCAAAAAGTTCCAAGTGGGTGTAAAAAGAGATTCATCAAAATTCATGTTGTCAGATTTTCAAATGAATGAAATTTGTCTTCACATTAGGTAAGTGAATGAAAAGTTGATTTTGAAAAATAGTTTTCCCTCAATTATACATATCACCAAGGATTGGATATGACATGATGAGGATGAGGGGACTAGATGATAGTGATGAAGAGGATCAAAATTGAGAGAGAGAGAGAGCGAATGAGAGTGAGATTGAAAGATTTTCTCAAAATTTAATGAAATTTATTCATCATTTTCATATTTGTTTTAAAATGAAAACTTTATATGTATTTTTATGACTTCATATAAATTATCTTCTTCCTTTACCATCATGAATAAAAGTTCAGTATACATGTAACATGGGATGAAATTTGAATATTATTTTTTTATTTGTTTCTCCCTCAAGTAACATGTTTCAGTTATCATGTCATCAGGTACCATGATGATCATCATGATGACATTCATCATCATTCAGAATAAACCGAAAAAATTATTCTCTTGAAACATTTACTTTCACCATCAACCATATTATCTTACTATCTTTCTAATGTATGCAAATGGATTATTATTTTAAATTGAATCATTTCTTTCAAACCGATAGATTGACTAAAGATAGTGACTCACAATACTTGCTACAAATGAATACCCTCTAGAAAAATGGATAACATTGTCTTTCTCTCTTTCATAAAGAATACTTACTCTTAAATCAACGATTTCCAAATTTTATCATTCATAAATCTCTACTGATTCATGATTCGCCTTAGGGAAGTTGTGAATGAACTTTTTTAGTGATTAACATACATGAAAAATACCCAATAAAGACTTTTGAGAGAGCAACATAATAAGCCTAACGACCGTAGGTTCAAATAAGGTTTTATCGAAATGACCTTCAAATGACCTTCAAATGACCTTCAAATGACCTTCAAATGACCTCTTGCTTTATTCATCAACTATTGACGAGGAGTAGGTGAGATACTTAGCATTGACAATCATCGGGTCCAGACCAAACTGTCCGTTCTGAACCAAATTTTTTTCGAAACGATTTGTAAAAAAATATGAAAATAGATTCAAGGATGAAACGAATCGTTTTATTGACAACTGGTTATGAAAGGGGTATGTCAACCCTAAAATTGACCCTCGGCAAACACAAAACTAACAATTATTAGTAGTAAAAATCTGTTTGCTCCAGCTTGCAAGAAAAAAACCGGAACCTGTTCAACAATATGAGTTGGCTCTCAGTTAGGATGAAGATGAAGTGACATCGGTTGTTTCGCTCGGCTCAGCATCAACGTCTTTGGTCAATAATCCAGATAATGACAAGGATGAATCCAGTAAGAAACGGAAAAATGAGCGTCTCTACGGACAGATAAGGATTGATCTGACTAACACTTCTGGAAATCGATCGATAACTGTGGCTCAAACGTATGAAGCTTATGCTGATAAATTCATTGTCTCAGACAATCTAGTATTTTTACGGATAATTCTCATGGTGGTGATTGAGTATGTAAGGTACGGTAATGTACCAAAAATCGTCAGGTTGAAGCTTCAAGCTCTGGTGGTGAATTTTATAGAGATGATATTCCAAATTTCATCAAACATCTCCAAAAAGTGTATAACAAAACCTCAAATTAATCTATTTTGTTTGAAAAATTCATGCAAACCTGACTGAAATCTGGACCAATAAATCATTTTGCATCGATACTTCAATTTGAATAGTTCTTATACTGTTGAAATGAATCAGCATCGTATAAATTTTCAATATTTAAATGCAGATGAATTGACTTATTGCTTGGCATCAATGACAATATGAAGAAAGAGCCATGTTAAATTGTAATGATTGATAAGTAAATCCGTGGGAGAGAGTCAAAGATTTCATTCAATTGTGGTTGGTATGCCAGTGAATCAAATTTTAACAAGTGTCAATTTAATCGTCATGATTGATTATACAGAAAATCAAACGTTAAATAGTCAAAGTTTTCATTCAATTGTAATTATCGATTATTCAGAAAATCAAATGGATCTAGAGAATTTTCCGACCAGTACATTGCTTAGTCTAGAGCTTAAGATTAACGCAAATAAGATCTCACCAAGGAAACCTTTTTGGGACCGAAGTTTTTGGAAATCTAGTACGAACCAGTCCCTCTTCAGTGCATCGGACTATGCACGCATATTTTCGATCATCGCCATAAACCTTACCATAAACATGCTCCTTTAGCTTCGTGTAATTAGTCTTACAGTACACGCAGCCGAATAAAACTGGATTTTTCTCAAGTCGATCCTTGGCCTCCTTCTCTTGTTCAGTTACCGTTTTACCTTCCTCGTTACTTGAATCTTTTGCCCAAGTAACTTGTTCCTCCGGCGAAACTTCAACAGCTTTTCCGCTGTCAAAATCGGTTATCCTTTCGACCTCAGCGATAAATTTTCATAATCTCCTCCGACGAAAATTTTACCATCGGGACGAACTGAATAACTAACGACGTTCACTTCTGCAGTTGCATCTAAAGCACTATTGTATCTCATTGTCACTTTGGGAATTTCTCGAGGCTCCTCTCTTCTATCTTTTCGAGACTTCTTACGTTTTCGTCGAGTACTACCACTACTCGAAGTATTACTACAACTTTCGAAACCGTCATTTGTCCTATCACCACCTCGATTACCATTACCATTACCATTACCATTACCATTACCATTACCATTACCATTACCATTACCATTACCATTACCATTACCATTACCATTACCATTACCATTACCATTACCATTACCATTACCATTACCATCATCAAGGTTCTTATCGACCGATTGTTCACCATCTGGAGACGGAACTATTCCCGGTGTAGTAGGTAAATCAAAGCTACCATCAAATTCATGCCCATCAACCTGTTTATTACCAATATCCTTATTAGGGATCCGATTATTCATTGTTGTTGTTGATGTCGTTTCGACCTGAACAGATTCAGCTGAAATGTTCTCAACATCATCGGCCCTGAAAACTATCAATAAAAAAACAACAACAATTTTCATTGATCAACCTCTAAAAACATCAAAAACAAACATAAAACAAGTTTTCAAATCAAAAACAATAGATGGCGGCACGGGTTCCATAAAAGAACTCGTCTAGAAAAAACATTCGTCTGTCTGACTTTAACAAAAAGTTTTTAGGGAGCTGACGAGGGAGCCATCAAAAAACATAACACTAATTAAAAAATTAAAACACTTACCTGAAGCGAATCCGAAGGCAAAAATTAAAAAGGCGTCCATCAGAATCCTCATGATGAGATGAACAAGAATACAGGGCTATTCAACTTCATTTTACGCAGATTTTTAGTTATAAGTCAAGAACCAATGAGTTTAAAAAGATCAAACTTCATACAGATACATATCAGGGACTGAAAGACTTCGCATAAATAGTTTCAAGGTCATCTCACGATAAAGCTATCTAAAAGAAAAGAAGAGCGAAAAATTGGTACATGGTCCAAGTTTCAATTAATAATTCAAAATCATTGGCGGTGTACCACGATTTATGTCAATTTGCAAAACCACTGCTTATTTCATTCAAATTAATGGCTCACCGTTATTTGAACTGATATTGACACCAAAACTTCAGTGATGGGATAACTTTCTGTTCTTCTTTTCAAAAAAACCTTCAAATGACCTCTAGATAGGTTTATCGTGAAATGACCTCAATGACCTTGAAACTTTTTATACGAAGTCCTTCAGTCCTGATATGTATCCGTACGAAGTTTGATCTTTTTAAACTCATTGGTTCTTGACTTATAACTAAAAATATGCGTAAAATGAAGTTGAATAGCCCTGTATATAAAAAACTAATTAAAAATATTGGTGCACAAAAAACTAAAAAATAAAACTAATCACAAAAAATAAACACTTTATGTTGTTTGTTTTGATTTACCATATGTTTCCCATGAGCTCCATCTACGGTGCGTTAGCATCGACTTCCCAGTAAATTCAAACGCACCAAATTTGGAAATTGTTTCCGTTTAACCATATAGGTACCCATTTTATCAACATCATCTTGTATCATCATAGGAGCTTTTTCCGTCTCCTTCAATCTAACTCACTATAAAAAACAATCAGTGAACCATTGTTATCTCAACTTAATCCAAATTTACAATCCAGTGAACATCACCCAGTGCTCTTCAACAGTAAATAATACAGTAATCCATCTTTACCCAGTGATTATCACCAATTAGTTTATATTAGTTGATCATCACTTAACAACTTCATCATGAGTCTCAGCAAAATGATAAATGTTAATGTGAACGTCCCATTGTTTGATGGATTTGAACCTTCAGTTAAAGATTGGTTAAGTTATTATGAATAAATTACAACTATAATTGGCTGGTCAGATCAAGACCGACTAATCAAATTTTCCGAGTTCCTAACTGGAGTAGCCAAACTTCTATTCAAAAAGAATATTCTGGAAATGACAACTTCCCTCACAATTGGCAAGAAGCTAAAGAAAGACATCTTCAAGCAAGATAAAAGGACAGAACTGTTAAACAAACCGAAATCACCCTTCTTAACTTCTCCAGACGAAATTTGCCATAACATTGTGAAGTCACAACAAGCAAATGGAACATCTGGATACGTTACCATCGATATCATCTTGGATATAGCGAGTACACTAGTTGAAAACGCTCATCTTTCTACTAAGCTTCAATCAAAAGAACCAACAGAACGAAAAATTATATGTTACTTCTGCAATAAACCTAGTCATATTCGACAAAATTGCCAGCAACTTAAACATCAACGAAAGTTCGCAGTTCGTAGTCAAACATGTGAAAGTTTCAGCTTCATCAAATTGGCGTTCAACATCCTCCGAGACTAAGATTCCTAAGGATCCACGACTTTGTAAGAACAGTAACTGAAACAAAGGACTGTTTCAACTTCTAGCCGGGGGTAATGTAACGTAAATTTTAGTCTAATCATTAATATCCGACTATAATCCCTCTAAGGATATATCCGTTTATAATCTTAAATAACCAATAATTAATTAAAACTTAATTGGAAATTTCTTTTCGTAATCAATGTATTCTTCCAAATATGACTACACTATATTTGGACTATAATTACTAACGCAATTATTATTCACCACTAACCGACAAAGATGACTAAATATCCGACTCACGAATCATTTGTGACTCCCGATAATCTTGTATAAAACCAGATTATCTACACAACGAAACTTCAATTAGAATCAACATAACATTCAAGTTAACCATTCTAATAGATTTCACTTTGTCATCACCCTTTTAATTAAGTTAACCCATTCCAATATTCTGTGTAATTCATCACAATCATCTAATCAACTATTGGACAATAAAGTTAATTTGTTTTAGTTAAAGTTATCTACACTGTGTCCTAAATTCATTTAATTCATTTATCAACTATTTATCGTTACAACTTTTTGTCTTTCTTTTCAAAAAACCTTCAAATGACCTCTAGATAGCTTTATCGTGAGATGACCTTGAAACTATTTATGCGAAGTCTTTCAGTCCCTGATATGTATCTGTATGAAGTTTGATCTTTTAAACTCATTGGTTCTTGACATATAACTAAAAATCTGCGTAAAATGAAGTTGAATAGCCCTGTATTTTAAATGACGATTTTGTTGAAAATATCACTTTTCAATCACATTATATTTGGGGGTATTTGAGATAGAGTAACTCCAGTCTCAGTTGATGTTGGTGATTGAACTTATGTTGGTTTTTTAACAATTTAATTTTGATTTGGAGCACAATAAATTAGATGGAGTTTTTCTATCTGATTAATTTCACTAATTCAGTTGTTGAATTTTATTAGGAAAAGGATAACAATAGAGATGGAGGTTTTTTTAGGTCTGTAATTTGTATTATCGAATTTGATGTCTAATTGTCCAATTGACCATATGCAAACTATTAATAAACCATCAATCCGATAACCAGGCCAAATTGATTCGGTCATACTTGACATTATCAAAAAATAGAGTACGGAACACTAGTAGTAAAATGGCTTTAATAATTATGTAAACGATGATTCGTAAAATCATGTTATGTTTCATGTAGATCGCCATATCGTATCAGCACATCCTCCTTTATATCATTGATATAAAATTTGAATCTTGCGCCAGCAAAAATTGAGAAAAAAATTTGGTTCAGAACGGACAGTTTGGCCTGGACCCTGTCTTAATTCAACTACTAGTGTACATGAATCATCCCTATTTTCAAGTCAATAGTAAAATTCATCCAAATGGTATTACTATATACTAACCGGTTCTGTCATACACTTGACTTGCTACAATTCTGGTTAACTGTGTCTGGTCAAGGTTTCCTGTTATGCAATATTTTCCTTCTCTGATTTATGCTGACCAATGATAACCCCCAATGTTCACCTTGTAAAATTTTGAAATCTTCATGTAAAAAAGTCATGAAAAGTGAAATGAGTGAGAGATAGAGAAAATGGCCCTCATGCAATTTCACGATTGACGATTGACATCTGACATAAGATGGTGTAAGAATTGAAAATTAGAATCATGTTAAGAAATATTATGTCAAGTTGGCCACTGTTACAATGGTCAACATGAACATTCACTTACAATATATTAGGCGAGTTGAAGCCAAATCAATTATATTATAATGTAAATGTCCACTGGTATAATATTTTACTGATAAAGTCGATCTAATCATTGAGAAAGTTTCGCTTGTTATTTCAAATTTGATGTAAACCATGATCATCATCCTGATTTAACAACAGGTTTTTGGAACTGACCTTTGAAAGATAAAAAAGTACATAACATGAAACATTTAATGATGATATTGATAAGGTAAAGAGAATGGATAGAAAAAAATGTCAAATTCGTAATAAATTTAGAAAATAAAAGAGCTCAAAAAAATTTCAAATAGTAACAAGAATCATTATCTCGACTTATTCTCAACATTTCGAGGTAAAGTTTACTATTGAAGGCAGAGAGTTTCATCTTGATCCTCATCACCATGAACTCATTTTATCTTCAATGTTACATGTATTCTAACACACTCTTATGCCTTCTCCTTCGTAACATTGAATTATTTATAAGTTTGAGAGAGAGAAAATTTCGTGTGACAACTTTGGGTCCACTCTCTCCTACCGATTTCGCTCTCTCGCTCTCTCTTACGAGTGATAGAAGATGAGAAAGTTCATTCACAAGGAACATGTATTTGTCAATCTCTCTTTTCATTATTAACTTTGTTCGAGAAAAAAAAGAGAACAAAATTTCATCTTCAATTCGACAATAACTTTTTTTCGTTGAATTTTCTTTCTTTTGAACATTCTTATTCTTATTCTCATTAGCATTATCATTATCATCTCTTTCTCTCGTTCAACTTCCTTCTCATCTCATCTCATCTCATCTCTCTCTCTCTTTCACTTTTTCTCTATGATGATGATAATGATGATCATCATGCTCTTCACCCTCATTTCCATTCATTCATCTCAATCTTTCCCTCCCATTCTGATACATTTTCACAATAGGCATTTATAAACTCTCATGATTCTGTATTCTGTATACATTTAAGTAGCTTCCATGTATATTAATATTACATGGTATTCCAAATATTCATGACATTATTAACACATCAAGTATCAAACGTTAAGAGACAATCTCCAGTATCTACACCTTTATATTTATCATCAAGAGTAACTGAATAATCATTATGGAAACTTCATCCTTTTGACAATTGAACTTTTGACGTAAGGTTTCCCAGGAATCTCGAGCCAATACTAATCATTTGTTATCTTTTATCATCAAGGAGGAAAAAAACTAAATTATCAAGAAATAATTTGATTGCCGATTAAATATCTCATCAATTTTTCGACATAATCTCGATTCTTTTATTACAACAATTACACAACCAATCAATTCATCATTTATCATTAGTCAATATAAATCAATGATCAAGTTGATCTAATTGTTAAGATAAGTTTTTATCGAATTAATTGTGTTTTATTAGCCAAACATTGGAATGAGACTATCCAATCGTAACTGTTAGAAGAACAAAAAAAAGTTCTTAGAACTTTTCTCCCTTCGAGTACATGTTATTCTCTCTCTTCTCTCTCCGTTCTCGTCATCTTTTAGGACAAAAGATTATCCACCATTCTGATTGTAACTCATTTATCTTTGAACTATCGATGATCAAGTGAAGCAAATTAATTGCTGGCTAAATTGTCAACTGATTGTTCGCATTAGGAAGGGAGGATCAGAAGTTTCCACGGATAAAAAGATTCATTTAAACTCTAATCATGATGATAATCGTTTCCATCCTCCCTTCAGATAATGATTAACAATCTTGACCGCTCTTGGTCAGTCCAAACAAAATCTTCTCAGTTATTGATTTAGTTTCATGATTACGATGATTAAGATAATGATAATGATTTCAAGTATAAGCGAAAAAGATTCAATATTTATTGTTTAATATATTAATCCATTAACTTGCTTATAATTTGTTGATTGTTGAGGAGACAATAGTTTAACCATCAGGGTGGAATTGAAGACTCAGAGAGGACCAAAAGTACTGGATGAGAGATTAAAAGAAAAAGGCTAAAATAATATAATATAAATGAAACGAAAATAAGTTGATTAATGATAAACCATTGGAACTTTTTTGTGTATGTGTGTTTATGTTTCTCAATTGTTCTTATACTCAATCGTTGCAATAATCTTGACACAATTTAATCAAGAGAAAAGCAATTGAGAGACAAGAACAACTAAACTACAATCAATTGTAATTATTTAAAAAGCAACAACAATCAACAACAGAGACAATTACATGATAAGAAAACCAAATTCTCCCTATAAGAAAGTCCATTGATGATGAACAATACAAACAAAAAATTATATCACGATTATCATTAGTCACCTTAATCCTTTTTATCTCTATTTAAGAAAAAGATGCAACCCATGCAAAGATGAATTCGTACCCTGAAAGAACACAGAATCTACTGGATGGATTCTATTGATTAACTCTCAACTAATACTGGTTATTGAAATTTATTTGAAATCCAATGGATGAAGACTAAAGATTTAAACTCATGAGAAAAAAGAACGAGAAAAAAAACTTATTTCAACTCAGCATGAATTCAATAGTTTAATCATGAGTCTTTCGTAGTCTCTTTTCCCACTCCTCTCTCTCTCTCTCTCTCTCTCTCTCTCTATCTGAACATTGAGTTTATCTTTGAACTTTACTGGACTAATTCTCATGGTGGTTTCATGATTAAATTGATTGTTGAAGTGCGCTGAGAATGAGAGAATCTAATATTTATTTTTAATCAACTTGTAATTTTTATCTTAACTCATCACCTTTAACATGTTTGTATCAAACGGATCATGAAATTTGAAGAATCAAATATTATTAAGAATTTTTTTCTTTTATCCTTCATTCGTTGCTCATGATATCTTTATCATGATAATATAATCTAAAGGAAATTACATCTAAGGAGGGGAAGTGGAAGTGGGAGTGGGAAACTGAATCACATTTCATGGTCGATATTAATTTAATTTGGTTTTCATCTCTCTCTCTCTCTCTCTCTCTCTCTCTCTCTCTGCATGATAATGAGATGATAAGGATGAGAGGGATGAATGAATATTAGAAAAGAATCAAGATTTTAACCATTATCATCTTTCATCTTAACCATGATGCTCTCATTGAAATCAATCTCTTTCTCCTCTTTTTGATATAAGGGAACGAAGAAAAAAATAATCCTACAAAATATTAAGCTTGTTTCACGATGATTATCATCATAATCATGAAGATGAAGATGGAAATGTTGAATATATTATGAATTTATTATTCAACCATTTAAAATATTCATATTTACAATTGATTCACAATCTCAACTCATGGATGTAAAAGTTTTATCATTGAATTATAATGATAAGGTCACTTTAACCCTTTAAAAATTGATCATCACTTCAATTATCATCATGCGATATTAACTGAATCATATCATGAATCTGAATTTGATGATTAATTCACAAAGAAAAATTTGATTGCCGTTTGTGCTGTAAACTCAAATGAAAAACTGATTTAAACACCAAAATGACAAAGTAATTAACTTTACGCTAAATTTGCTCATTTAATGATGATGATTAAGCCTTTCTGATTTAATTCTCCAATCTAAATTGTCATTCCAATGTCATACAATTAATTAATTCCATTGATTTGATAAAGAAAAGTAAAATTTTCTTTCAATTTCTTTGGTTACAACACGAATTTAATGCTATTTTTTTTTCTTCTTTTTCCAGCTTCTTGTCACAATCTCTCTTTCTACAAATTCACTTGAATGAAGATTAGTTTAATTCAGTTGATTAACTTACGAATAAGTGAAAATGTTTAATGATGAATTAATAGTTAGATTCTCGATCTAGATCTAAAATATACATTTACATTTAATTAAATCATCGACATGACAATTAATCCAAACCAATAAATAGATCAATATTGCTGCTTGATATTTTTATCACCGAAATGAAAGTTGAAATGATTAATCAGATTGAAACTGGATTATCATCATATTATCATCATGATAAAATTGATTAAAGAGGAAACAATAATTGATATAACAAATTAAAGTTTGATTGATGATCAATCAATTGTTTGTCAACCATTTTTATAATTACAATCAACTTACAACACCAATGGCGAGATTAACAATAATACAACAATCAAACATGTTCCCAAGTTTATTATGATGATTAACAACTTAATCAATTTCCTCTTGACTACTTTGGCTAATTAAAAGGATTTGTGATTAAGGTGAACACAATGAATTGAAAATTTTATCCAACAATTTAGTTAATCATCTTGAATGTTTTCCCTCTTTTCTAAGCTATCAGAATAACAATTTAATCACAATTTGTTGACCTGTAAAAGTAATTTGTATCTAAACATTTACAACTACTAATTTACAAGGAAAAATACACAATGATTACAATCAACTGGTCAGTCGATCAACTAAATAATTACATTTTGATGAAATTGTTACTTTAATAGTAGCGAGTAAGTATCACCTGAAACTTTTCATATTGAAGATTAAACTGAATCATGGAGTAAGTTCATTGAATTTTTCATGAACTTTTCTTGTTGTTTTTCACTGAGAAAATTTTATTTATCTATCCAGTCTTACCAATTCTCTGATGTTACATCATTCACAATTAATACTTTTATTTACAATCCTTTGGAAATACAACAGTTTTACCCTGAAGATTCAGAATTTAAGGAAAATCAGAATTTATTTCAGAATATTATTCATTTGGAATGAGAAAAATCAGCAAATTATCATTACCCTCATCCTGTGAGTTACAGTTTAACTAATCCAATGAAACTTTGGCTAATTAGTTAATTATCTGAGTTTAATTAGCCTTAAAAACTGCTGATTAACTGGATTTGATTAAAGCTGGAAAAAAAAATCAAATCATATGGAAAATTATATTATCAATTTAATCACCCAACTACAATCAACGTTTTTCCCTTCCAAATGAAATGTTAATTTTCAACTCTTTTGATTCACCTTTAATTGTTGTAACAATTTAGCAACGTTTTTCCCAACCTTAATCTCTAATTTAATTATATCGACACATAAATTATCATATCAATCAGTTAATCATTTTCTTTCTTCATCAGTCAATCATTAGCATGACAATAAAATTGGCAAAAAAAAAGTTTCACTTGATAGCAAAATCTTGATGATAACTAATTATCTTATATCAACGATTAAGTATGAAGATGAAAAAATTTAAATCATAATCTGATTGTTACTTAATTAATTACCAAGGTCATGATATAATAATCACTTCTAATCATTAATGATAATTCATAATCAACGTCATTATTATTTAGTTAATTTAATAGTTGGTTGATTATTTTCATCTCATTATCTTCAAGTTGAAGCTTAATCAATTTGATAATGATGATAATTAGCTGATCTATTATTTAGTAACAATATTAAGATAATCTCATGTCCACGATGAAATTAATTGACTATTATTGAAATACCGCGAGAAAAGATTTAATTACTTAATAACACAATTAAACTACTAACGATTAGTACTACGTTGATAATTGTCATGTTATAAGCTTAATTGTAATCCATTCATGATGGTAAAGTTTATCGAAATCATGAAAATTGTTTCAATCACAAATTTTATCGGAGCTACGATTATGTTTCATTGAGAGTTTTGTAAACATTAAACTTAAGAAATGTAAAACTGACCACATGAGTTTCTTGTTCAGAGAAAATGTTGTCAAAATGAATTATCAGAATCATTCAGAATTCATGGAAATGTCAGGATGTAATGAGAATCTATTGGAATTCAATCAAGTTGAAATTCAATGATGAATGAAATTCTTTAACATAAAATTGAAAACCATTCATGAAAGTTGAGAATTTGATAACACACATGATAAACTTTCGAGGTTAGAGTCAAACAGAATCTCTCCAAATATCTTACATGAGGTTTCCGTCTGATTGTATTCAGATAATAAATGTGATTCATTGTCATGAGAAAACACCTACATGATAGATATGCATCGTTGAGGTGATAAAAATAACATCATGACGAGTAAGTGACAAAAATTTCATTGGAATAATTTTTTCCTTCTCTCTTTTAATGTTACATAAATGATGAAGTGATTCCTGGAATGAATTTCCACTCTTTTGTTATCATCATCATAATCATCATACTATTCAGAATAATATTCATGAAGCAAATGCAAAGATGTTCATTGTTTCCATTATGACTATTCAGATTATCATGAACTTGAGCTGTGTATTAGGATCTCATGCATGAAGGAAAAAGAAACAGCAAGAAGAAAAAAAAACAACAGAAAGAATCAGAATTTTCCTTCAGAATAAAACTTTGAAATGAATACACGATATATTCAGAGAATCCGATGAATACCATTACATGGTAATAGATAGAGAGGGAGACATGATGTTGACACATATTGAGATGAATCACAGGTTATCATGATATTCAACCAGAATTCACTAAGAATTTCAAATGCAATGTTGATCCATTAATATCCTAATCCAATATCTTTTGGTGCATGAAAATGAGACTGTTTTCATTTGAGGAATAAAATTCTGATGATTTGGATAAGATAAATGTGATTGGAAAGAAAAATTTTCCTTCAACTGGTCAATAACTCTCATGTAATTGGTCAAGGAACATAACAAAAAAAAGGTTAGTATCATCAATAATCATCATCAATGATAATGCAAACCCTAAGGGCATGGAGATAGTAATGATAACATTGAAAAGATGAACAATTCCATAATGATGATCAATACTGAAGCAACTTCATTCTCATTGAATCTTTAATATTTAAGCTTCATCATTCTGGTTAGATAATAGTATTATCGTTCATAAAAGTTTCATGTCATTCAGTATTAACTCAGCTCTGAATTTCTGTCATCTATTCAATATCAATTGTCTTACAATTAAAGTTAATCATTTCGTCACCTTGATCATTATTATCTTGATAATTAAACATTTTATTGAACAAAACAATCAATATACTGTTTAACTAATCATTGAAAGATTGTCATATCTAATTGTCAACATTTCGTAAATCTTTCATCACTAAATTATTTTCATCCCTTACCAACCAATGTAAATCATCAATTAAACTTCAAGTTTAATTGTACTTTAATTGTCATTTGAACACAATTAAACTTTCAACCAGAACTGACAGACAAGTTTAATTATAATTTGATTGTTAATTGTTATAAAAAAAACTTCAATCCCTTTTGAAGAAGTGAATTAAACTGACTAATCAAAATTAAACTAATCATTTAAACTTGATTGTTATGATTTGAAAATAAAAGCAAAGGGAAAAAAAGTTAAATTAAAAATCAAATCAAATCAAATTGTCAACCAATCTTATCTTGATTAGCAATTAAAACTTATCAACATTGATAAGAAAGAGGCAAAATTAGATGACAGTTTAGATGGTAATAAGTTAATTGTTACCATAATGATTAAGGTTAATATCATTAAGTATACACATCTTGATTATCGTGTCATGGAAACTGTAACAATTAACTCTAATATAAAACTTAATTACCGATCAATTTTAACCATCACAATTAAGATTGTTTCTCTTAACATGTAACAATTTCCACTAATTATTTACCATCAATTGTAATTATCATTTACTGGTCCATGTGTCTTTTTTTACCCTTGACAATAAACATTAACCTTTGCAAGTCTCATGGGGTTTTTTTCAGATTGATTCAGTTGAAAAAAAGCTCATGAAACTGAATGAAATTGAGTTATTTACTTATCATCAGCAGAGTAACTAGACTCTGTATGTTTATGTAGTTAGTTAATTTGTTGATTAGTTAATCAACATTTTATGGTTAGAGCGCAATTTACAGTATTAGGTTAACAACAATTGGGAACAGCAGCAAAAAAACTGCTCTAAGGTTATGCAAATGATGATTGATTTATTTTCATCATCATTGTCACCTTTTCCATGGTGAATGTTACTTAACAACTTTATCCTGATTACTCAGAACTTTTCTGAATACATTAATATTGACTTTCACCTCATTCACCTCTTTCCCATTATTTACCATGATGATGAGAATCATGAGCAATTGTGATAGAAATCAGATTCACTTTGAGTTCAATTAATCTGTTGGAACTTTTTTTCGCAACCTTTTTATTGTTCATATTAATAGAAGAGGAGAAAATTTTTTTCTTCAAGTTCAGTTTAGCTTAGAATTTTTTTCTTCCTAATTTCATGGAGCTTTTTTTCTCGCAAATATGAATATAAACTATCCAGGGAATTGATCCAACGTTTAATATTCATGTGAATGTCCATTTTTTTGTTCTGGTCAAAGACAAGTTGTGAGAGAAACTGTTTTTTTCAAATCATTTTTTTCTCTTGTATTCATTGTTATCGTTCAATTGAAATTTCTTTTAGAATTTTTTTCCATGAGTATCAAGGGAATACTTCAAATTGATATTCAGATTCAGAAATTTAGACAATTGTAATACTTAGAACACGATGATATTTGCTATGAATTAGTTTTCTTCGTGAATATCGGGTATATATCAGGTTATCAGGGCGAAATTATTTTCCTTCTTATTTCTCGGGAAGTTCAGCTGATTTTTTTGAACTTTTGTTTATTCTGAAAACGACCTTAAAATCTTGGCTTCATAAATTGAATGCTCAAAGCTGAGGCTCATCGAATCCATAATGTTGAAGGAATCAAGAGAATTGATAGAGATAAGGTGAGAAAAAGAGAATAAAAAAAGTTCCATCAGAACCTTGAAAGATTTTGTCATGAACTTTTCCATGAAATAAAGAGAGATATTAATACTTTTTATTATCGTCATCATCATTTTCCATATCATCATGCCCTTATTTTTTAGTAGCAATAATAATAAAGAGTAACCATTTTGTTGAGATTTTATTGCTTGGGGGGAAATTTTTCTATTGTCTCAATACAAAGTTCATGGTCATGAGTTTTCATGTTCAGAAAAATATACAGAAAGAAATGGATTGTGATGAGATAACCTTTTACCATATTCAGCCTAATACTTATTGGTCAAATAAATCTGAATAAACGATTCCAATGGATACACAGCATCTTCATTAGGTGTTAGTGTTGAAGTCTGATGTGTGTTTGACTCAAGTTCAAGATGATGATGATTCTCATGAATCCTCCAGAATCATAAGTAGAATCCATCTTAGTTTGTATCTTGGAATTGGATCAATTATATTTACGTGTAAAGGATGATTGAAAAGCTTTTGAATAATCATCAATGAATAATCCTGAACATGATGGTAAGAGTTAGATAGATTCTGGAATCCACTGAATGTTGATCGGAATATTTTTCCTTTTATCATGTTTATCTTTCCATCTATTTTGTTTGCTTGTTATTAGGATGATGATCGAATAGGAAAAGTAAGAGTAAAAGATTATAAGAAGAAAGATAAAGTAGAGATGAAGAGAAATAAAATGGCAAAAAATATATTCACCTTTTATTTTCGTTCGTTTCTGATTATCATGGAACATGTGAATCCATTGGAAGTTTATTCTTGATGTATTCAGATAAACATGGAATTTGACCAATTTTGATCACTGGGAGTGACGAATGTTCAACGATGAAAATTCTGCAAGTTTATCATGAATTTCTTGCATGTTTTCATGGGAATTTGGGAATAAACTTCTGTAGCTATACAACTCGACCAATTAAATGTTTAGGGTTATCTTTAAGCCAAACCGATGATAAAGATGATAAAAGAGATAAGTAAATACTAGAAAGAGAAATTCTTAATACAAATGAGTACAGAACTACTGGTCAAAATAAGAAAATCGTCTCACTTTATGCAGAAAGGCAAAGGACAAAGTAATCAAAAGATAATCAGACAAATGACCAATGGTCAACAGAGAGAGAGAGAGAGAGAGAGAGAGAGAGAGAGAGAGAGAGAGTTACATTGTAATATTTACGTAAGACATTGAATATAATCTGAGTGGAAAAATCTCCGTGTTAATTATGGTTGAAAAAGTTTTGTTATCCCAGAATTTTGAGCAATAGAAATAGAAAATGTTGTAAATTCAATCATCATGAACTTTGTTCCAAAAATAAGACTAATCACCAATCGATTACGATCAACTGATTAAATGAAGCTTAATAATGTTATCATGATGATAATATTTTCATCATTAGCTCTCTAAATATTATCACTTTTTTCATTCCATTGATTCAATAGCCATAGAGAAGTAAGTTAATGACAATGAAAACTCAATCAACTTTTTTCTTCTTTCATTCATGATACGATTTTATATCCAACATGATATTTGATGGATGAAAATTTCTATCTTGTAAGATTAGACAAGAAAACATTTAGTCTCTTTCTCTTTTTCTCTCTATGAATTACTCTGAATTCATTTAGAGTTCATGGTACAGAAAACTTTCTTCATCCATGTAAAAAATATTAATAACTAATAACTGGCACCAAGCAGCATGATGATAATCACCAATGATCATGAAGTGGTAACTAAAACATCATTCAAACTCTTCATACAACAATAGAGTGACTATAATGCTCAGAATTTCCAGAGAATAAAAAACAGAACAACAACATATTCGATAACTTATAATATCTCAAGAGCAAATTAATTGTTGACATTAAATTAACGGGAGTTCAACATGATGGTCAGTGATTGAAAATTGGTGAACGATAATAGTTATAACGAAACTTATGAAAATCAAAATAAAATCTAATGTGACTTTTTGTCGGTTCCAATTTTGTTTTCAATTATTTCCTTGATTGAAGGTGTAAGAGTTATTTTTGGTGATAAAATTTCCGATGAAGATGTAATATAAATGGTTAATCATGTAGTAATAATAATAATAACAATCACTATTGAGAAAATGATTCAATGAGTAGTTAAGGGAAACCTTTGAAAAGTTCAATTAAATTGAAACCTTATATCAAATACTAGTTACTTTATTTTCACTCTTATAATCATTGAATTAATAGTGCTCGTTAATGGGTATAAGGTTTATTTCAATCATCATCATGGTAATAAAGTGATTTTCATGATGATTGATATTGTTAAAATTATATTAATAGTAGGGAAGAAAACGAAAATCAAACTTTTAAATTAAATCTCAGAATCATTCATAATATGTATTGATGAGAGAGAAAAAAAGTTCAGGTCTATCAACTGAACTTTGTCGTTGGGTTAATTTTATCAACTTATTACCAAGAAATAGGCGGGAAAAAGTTCATTCTGATTTTCATTCAATCTTCAGTTAACATGTTATCCATTGTTTTATTTTTCTACTACATGTTATATACATGAACTTCGTACTGAATGTCACTTAAATGTCATGGAAGATGATGAAAAAAGCTGAAGAGAGAAAGAGTTACTCTGATAAGCAAATAAAAGTTCAAATGATTGGAATGAAACATGATACCTTTGGGATATGAGCTGTAAGCACTTTTCTCCTTTATCATCATCCTCATCATCTCCATCTTCATCTTCATCTTTATCTTAATCTTTTCCTCCTCTCATGCTCATTCCCTTTGTTTCCCATGTTGACTCTGAGTAAATAAAATGGATAAATGAGTTTTTTTCTGTCTTCTCTCCTCCTCCTCTTCATGTTCATCATGATTCTCTCCCACTTTGAACACCTTTTCATCATCATTATAACAGTCACCATGATAATCTCATGATAATGATGTAACTTGTATGCCACCTTTTTCATTGATGAAAATTCTAAATCATATTACCTGTTACATGTAATCAATACTTGGAAAGAAAATTTTTTCCTACCTTCACCTTCACACCCAAATAGTGTCACCAAACTAGCAGATAAACATGAGTATTAGCACATTAAAATTCAACTCAAATGAAATTCTCATGATCCAAGAATCATGAATATCTTTGTTGGTGTAACTTTAACGATCTCAATTTAAAATGATAAAAACAGAGAGAAAGAAAAAACAAATTAAAGTAACTATTTAAATTCTTATGTTAAATAGAGATAAACATATTCATAGACAAAACATTGAATTGTATTTTCATTTCTTTTGTTCAGAATGATGAGGATGAGGGAGATTTTGTAATGTGAATAGTAAGATGATGCAGATGACGATTATTATCAAGACTAAATAACAATAATAATAAGGAAAACTTAACAGTCAAACAAGAAAAAAAACAATTGTAAATGAAAAGGAAACAAAAGGAAAACTGAGGAAGGATGAAAATTCCGATAAAAGTTTACTGAGCTTTCGGTTTATGTACAGAATCACATTATTTTCATAATAATAACAGTAATATTATTGATAGAAATGAGAATAGAAAGAGACAGGGAGATGATAAGTAAAGATGATGATGATGATTATATAACAAGGCGATGAAAATGGGTGTAACTGGGAGGAGGAAGAGGAAAAAGTTTACAAGAGGAAGAAAAAAAAATTATTATAACAAAGATTCAACTTTTTTGCTTTTAACTGTTAATCTATTACTTTTCATCTTCATCCGCATCCTCATGTTGTTGTTTTTTAATGATGCTATTAAAACGTAACAGTTATCACATTGAGTTCAGTGATGATGATGAGGAAGACAAATACGATGATACTTTTGATCCTTAAGTTTTTTTCATCTTATCGTAACTCAAACAGTTCATTTGTATCTTATTGCTGTAACTTTATGCATGAAAAGTTATCATGAAATTTGTGTGATCAATTTTTTTGTTATCATGCATTTTTTTAATATAAGAGTCAAGATGATGATGATGATGATGATGCTAAATTGTTAATCCCAAATGAATCATGTTCTTAATGCTCTATTCCCATGTAATGATAGTATCCATAAGTATCTTTTTACTCCTTCTGGAGGTTGAGTATCATGAAAATTATTACATTAACTTTATTCAATATCTACCTTTAAACTAAATGATAATCATTATTGATAATGAGAGTATCTTAAGTTATCTCAACTGACAGAATTGTTTTGCATGTAACATTATCTTTATCTGGTTTTTATGATTCTGGTTCATGATTATGAGCCAATCATTTTAATTTCCATCATTTCCTTGAGGTTAGCAAAAGAGAGAGAGAGAGAGAGAGAGAGAGAGAGAGAGAGAGAGAGAGAGAGAGAGAGAGAGCTGAAAAAATTCGTTTCACTTTCGATGCTTTTACTTTAAGGTTCCAATTGAAACGTTTCTTCAATGAACTTAAACCTGTATTTCTCATGTGAAATTTTCTGTCCCATTTGAAGTGAATCATGAATTTAAATGATTTATTTGCAAATATTAATAATTTTTCAATGACATTTACCATTACAACGTGAATAATTTTTCTTGCTTTTTCAATGGAGTCCATTTACAATTCTAATTGTACGAATGTTAATTGTAAATGGAAAATTTATATCCAAATTTTATCCGTCTAACTCATTGAATTTATATCAATATCAATTGTATGAGATTATTATGATAGATTGAAAATAGACAAGAGTAAGATTATTTTGCTAAAGCAAAAAATGTCCAATACCGATTTGCGCATGTATCATTCATATTCAATGTTTTTCTTAAAGCTACACGTTTCTTTGTTTCAATCAAACTTAAATTGTTAATTGTTAATCAATTTTCTTTTTTTAATTTCTCACTTTAGTTGAGTATTTTTTCTTTCTCTATTAACAGTTTCTCTAATTAGTTTCAAAAATTCAAATTTGACCTTTCCACTTCCACGAAAATTACCTTTAAGTATTTGGATACAAATTTTACCTGTAAAGATTTGTAAAATTTTTAATATAATTTTTTTCTGAAATTTTTTTTTCTGGTCAATGTTGATACGCTGATTACGATAAAATTAATTTCATTGCTCTGAGACTAATAGTTTGTCTAAAAAAATCAATCAAAGTTCATTTTAGCTATTAGAAACTACACCGTGATCAGTAATGACGTGCACACGTTTAATTGCTAATAACTTTTTTTGGGTTTTTGCTTTTGCTTTCACTTCTTATTATCTAAGATCAATCTTTAAGACAAAAAATGATAGCTTCTTTTAGGTCAAATTTTTCTTATCTTGGACGGAAAATCTTTACAGGTAAAATTTGGTAATTTTCCTTTTCATCCAAGATTTTATCTCATATGAAGCAAGTTTTGAAAATCAAGGTTGCGCGTCTTTTAGAGTATGTATATAAGAATAAAATGAAATACTAAAAGTTATCATTTGAAGTTTCATCTTTGAGTAATTCTAATTCATCTATATGGCCGATCAACGATATTCAACTCAAGAAAAAGTTTTTTTTGTTTTGTGTTATCATGAAACTAAGAATTTGGCTGAAGTTCAACGACGTTATTGTTCGCAGTTTAATTCGACAGAAAAACCGAGTAAACATACAGTTAAACGTGCTTACGATAATTTTTCATCAACTGGTTCAGTTTTGCCTCATCTTCAAGGTAATGTTGGTCATCCATCAACTGTAACTACCGAAGAAAACATTGAAAAGGTGCGTGAATTCATGGAGGCTAATCCTCAGACCTCACTCAGAAAAGCATCAGCTCAATTGGAGATTCCTTATTCGAGTTTACACTGGATCGTCACCAAGGAACTTTCATTGAAACCGTACAAGATTCAAGTTCATCAACCATTGACAGGTGAGTCTAAATCGAAACGCGTTGAGTTCGCTACGAAAGTTCTGACTTTGATTGATGATTCTAAACTTGATATCAACAAAATTTGGTTCACTGATGAGTGTCACTTCTGGTTACATGGATTCGTTAACAAACAGAATTATCAAATCTGGGGGACAGAGAATCCTCATTTCGTCATTGAAAAGCATCTTCATCCAAAGAAGGTAAGTGTTTGGATGGGAATCAACTCAGATTGCACAACTGAAGCCTTTTTTTTGACAAAACGGTAACATCCGATGAGTATAACAAATTGTTGAAAACTAAGTTTTTACCATTTGCGGATGACAAGGATATGATTACGGATTTTACTTTCATGCAAGATGGAGCAACACCTCATCGAACTCGTGATCATTTGAAAACATAAATTCAGCTTTCGGCGGTCGTGTTTGCACTTTAATAAGCACTATCCTAGCGGAATCGACTGGCCACCCTATAGCCCTGACCTGAATCCGTGCGATTTTTTTCTCTGGGGTTACCTTAAGGACCAAGTATATCATCGAAACCCAAATTCGATACCAGAATTGGTTTCCGCGGTGAAGGAGTCGATAGAGACAATTGAGACTTCGACTTTAGAATCCGTAATTGGTAACTTCGCGAAACGCCTTCGAGCTGTTATGCAGACGGAAGGTGATCATTTCGAACATATTCTCATTTGATTTGTAATGAAATGAACTTTATTTTGGTGTAATCAGTATATTGATATGAATTTTGATTAAAAAGTTATTAGCAATTAAACGTGTGCACGTCATTACTGATCACGGTGGATTTCTCTCAAAACACATTTTTTAGCAATAAGCTATATATCGATATATCGATATATCGAAAGGGTGTTGGCTACTCTTAACAATGGAAAAAACGTATACCCTCGTATTTTCGAAACCATAGGTCCTAGAAAAATAAGTCCGATATTTTCGGAATCCTCGTAAAATTTCTGATTGTTTGCTGTATAGCATGACCATAGAAAACCTAAAATACAAAAGTTATGCACTTTTAAAAAATGCCTTTTCAATGTAATTTTTTTACAGAGACAATGTCAAATAACTGTAAAAAAAATTTATTGATTTTTAACGTTAACCAATACCTAGCAATAGCAAATAGTAAAAGTGACATGCTGGCGATCTTCTGCGCATCCAAATTCGGACATGGAGCTTAATAGTTTGAAAATTTTACACCGTTCTACAACATTTACCGTTATCTTTCTCCCAATAGTGATTTATTGATCAGTAATTATCATTAATCTCATCATCATCATGATCAACATTGACCCAATCGATTCTTTTGTGTTTACTTTCTTTTTTATAAATTTGTTGCAACGACTACCCAATCAATACCGTGAAAACATTCGCCAATATATAATCAATAATATCGGACATTATGTTAATGGCTTCAGGACCAATTCAGGAATAGAGAGACAATTATTCAACCAACCAATCATCGATAATGAAGCTGCACCTGTGATTGTGAATGGTGATATTGATCATGCTATGGATTACCAACCAAGAAATCACCAAGACCCACAAAATGAGGTAAGCTCGTCTGATGACCCAGTTATTCCAGACATCCAACCCATTGAACCCGTTGAACCCGTTGCTGACCCTTTAGTTGAACAACCTTTGATTGTTGATGATGAGATGCGATCGGAAGAATCATCGAGTGAAAGTGATAGCGAATCAGTCTTTTTACCCAGCCTCTCTTCGTCCTCACCTTCGTCCTCGTCTTCGTCCTCATCTTCATCATCTTCGAGTGATTCTGAACCTGAAGACGAGCCTGATAACCGAAATGATCGATCACTCGAAAAAATATTGGAAACATTGGAAAATAGCCTTGTTGTTGTGAATGATGAGTTGCCTGTTTTCGATGATCGACCAATAGATACCCGAGAAGAGGCTACTAATCTTGTAATTCAGATGAGAGCTGCAATCAGTCAAAATGAAAGGAGAGCAATTTTATTTGGAGCTAAATTGGGCGAATATCTCAAGAGGCATCGAGCTTTATCGGATTGTTCGAGAATGCAATGGTTTGCTCAAATGAAAACTATGATTGGGTATGGTCATTCAGGATACAATTCCTAATCAATTTGGACAACCTAACTACATTGTATCCTAAAATACTTAGAGCAACAGTTCGAATGAAGTTTTTAAATCAGCACATGAAAACGATCAGGAAAATATCACAAAATGAAGATCTTGTTCGCTTCTGGAGCGAAAACTAATGTAATGTTCAATTTGTTTCGATTTAATCACAAAAACTTTAATTGTAATATGGTGGTGGTGAAAAATTTTTTTTTATAAATTTTATCAATAATCAATCAATAAATCAATCAAAAATTATCAAATTATTATTCTCCAATCAATTGCCTATCGATAGATATGTGGATGATTCGGTTCGATCGAAAATTCAAAATCGATGAATAATCAATAAAAATGTGCTATCTTGTGTGTTTTACTACTACTGTAACCAAAAGATCGTCTGCACCATATTCAAACCTAACTATTCTATTTGAGGACTTTTTCGATAAACATGATGTCAACCACATAGCTGATTCGTTAAAAGCCAATTCCTTTTTCCATATTTAGCAGTAATGTCGTTTAAGATTTGTCCATACGTAGATTTGCACAAATTGGCTAGTCCAATGTTTGTTTCCTTCATGGTAATTAATTGAGCGAAAATTTCAAAATTACGAGTTTAATACAGGGCATTTCACCAAGTTTCCAACAAGTTTTTCTCGAACAACTTTCTTGTTATTGAGTGTTGAGACCCCATACTTGAGTTACAGTAGTTTGGGCCATACTCAATTGTCATATCAAAGTATCAAGGTCATTCCGGTCATTCTGTTAGGATACGGTTTCAAGGTCATTTGGTGGTCACAATCGATTCAAATTTAAAAAAACAGCATGTGCCTAAATCAAAAAGGTTTTTTGACTCTCACGGTCTTTGTTGCAGAGATAAAGCGTTTTTGATGCGGAACCCTTTTTATTCAACTTTCATTAATCTGCTCGTAACAAAGACCGTGTCCTAACAGAATGACCGGAATGACCTTGATACTTTGATATGACAATTGAGTATGGCCCAAACTACTGTAACTCAAGTATGGGGTCTCAACACTCAATAACAAGAAAGTTGTTCGAGAAAAACTTGTTGGAAACTTGGTGAAATGCCCTGTATTGTTGATCTGCTTCAATTTGGAAAGGCTATGAAGAAATTTTCTCTATGATAATATTTCTAAATATTTTATCTTAAACTGATTCATAACATTACTTGTTCATGAATCTCTTTGATCAATTGATTTGGAATAAATATAATCTTTCTAGATCAGATTTTTTTAATTTTTTCGTTAAATCTGCTTTAGGTTCTACAAATATTTCTTGCAACATTATTTTTCAATGGGTAGTTCACCAACCGAAGTTAAAGTTATCCCTACTGCAGATGAGCAAACATTACCTCTCGTGGCCCAACGTTTATACTGTTCATTTCGATTTAATTAAGACAGATAATAAAAAGCAGACAGTAGCACAAGTTGAAGAATGGTGTATGTTAACTTTAAATGAAGATTACATTTTATATTAAATAATTTATTGTAATGATGATGACGAGTAAATTTCTCCTTTATTTTTAAATTCAAGCAATATGTTGGAATTAATAAATATTTTCATATTCATTTAAGAAGATGGCTGACAAAAAAATCACGGATCCAACTAAATCCATCTTGGATATTAATGATGATGAAGAACTAAGCAAATTAAATTGATGACTAAACTAGTTCATACAGGAATAGGTTTTAACCATCTGTTCAAACTTTATTCAATATTGAAATCTGACATTGAGCCTTCGAATCTTATCAAAGGAGATCATGGAGGTGCAGATGATGAATGGGCTGGTCTTCTCAAGATTCAATTGACGAGAGATCCGTTCATAGAAAATATCGAAATGGGAAAACAGTTACTGTAAAACTGAAAGTTCTCAACCTCCATCCAAATGATTTTACCATTCTAAAAACTGATCTGTTTAACACTATTTTTCTGATTTCTACACATTTGAATATGTTGAGAAATATTCGTATATGTAGTATTCGTAATATGTAGGGAAAGAAATTGCTACTTCCCGCACCAGCTTGTGTAAAAGAGAAACTCCAACAAAAGCTCAAGACTTACAAATGCCTTACTTAAAAATCGAATACTTCTTCACCCACTTTGATGCTGGTTGAAGCAATGACTCAATGATTGTGACTATGCTGCTCATCGTCTCTACCAAAAAATGGAAGCAGTTCATGGATTATTATAACAAAGCCAATCTTGTAGAGCCATTGGCCGAATTCCAATGTGGTAACGATGATTACAACATTTTATGTGCTGAATTCAAATGACTTTATGTTGATTGTTATAAAAATGTTAGTTCGATAATTCATTTCGGCTGGACTTCAACATTCCATTTCCCTCCCGCCAGCTAGCGGCCACACCCGTTTGGGGCAAAAATTATCATTTTGTCTGTGGATATTGTCAATCAAATGGAATGTTGAAGTCCAGCCGAAATGAATTATCGAATTTTGCTGCGCCGTATAAGTGTAGAGATGTTCAAGTGGTACTATCAAGCGATCTGTATATAATATGCTAAATATCATCATAACTCTGATAGAATGGGCAATATTTAGATAGAACCAGAAAGATAAAGAGCTGAATTTTACTGACTGAACAAGTGTTGTTCACTGGGTTCCTGTAAGTCTGCTACCGAAGAATGGTGAGCAGGTTAAATTCCCTGATCTTCAAGGCTGCAATGATAGCGTTAAAAATTTGCACATACATTACAAATACAGAATTGTCAGTCTAGTTACTTCTTACGGTATAAATGCCCGGAATATGTATGATTTAATAGGTTATTTTATTACAAAACTGCCTGAAAAAGTAAATGCAAATAGCTTTTTGAATGACCTTGAGATGACTTTGACATTATAGTGTGACCTTGACTTGATGTTCAACCAAATTTAGTAAGGTATATTATATACAAAAATCGAGAGGTAAAAGTCAGTAGTATGCATATACGGAAATTTAATTTTTACCCATAGAGCTCTATGGCAAAATCCAACCTCGAAGCCCTGTATCTCAAGAACTAGATCTTTCCGCTTATACATACTCACACATTATGTGTAGTTTGGCATGAGCTATATGTACAAAAAGTTTTCAGGTCTCTTAACGGGCGGACCTAATCCGAAGTCTTACTAAACATATGAATTGTACTTTAGGTTAAATGTTCCAATGTGTACACAAGATAAGCTACTATTGAGTGGAGTACCAATCATCTTCAAATTCACCAGAAGTACAACACATATCCTCTTATTTCTAACACAAATACTAATTATACTATCAAATTTGAATTGCACGCTCGAAAAAAAGACAATTGAATTTCAGTGATTATTTGGTTCAGAGTATACGAATGTCTTTGGCCCAAAGATAGTCATTGTCTAATTAGTAATTTGAGAGAGGAAGAAATTAGATTTTGTTATTTGGATATGAGGAGATAAAAAATGGTTCATAGAAACAATTACAACTTCATCCTTCAAATTTTTAGAAAAACTCAATTCATAGGTGAGTGTAAGTTAATCTTCCCGTTAATTAACTAAATTTAATTAAAGTTGATGAATTGGACCAGTTCTTGATTATCTTACTCTAATCATCATTTCTCTGGAAAATGAAAGCTCACACAGACAATTTATTTAATTGTCGCCAATTTCATCTGTAGAGAAAAATGAATATTAGTGGAAAAAAAACTTACTATTTGGAAAACTGAGCAGTAGGAACAGATTCAACTCCATGTTGCTATTATGTATCAGAAGAATGAGTTTGAACATGGGATTGGATTTTTTCTGTTTATATTCAAATGATGATGATTATCATCTGATAAAATTCAATTATCATTAAGCTTTACCATCGGAACAGATTGTTTAAAAGTTTAGGAAATTGCATCAACACTTGAAATTAAATTGCAATTTGTTTATGCAAATTTTTAGGAGGAAAAAATGCTTTCATGGTAAAGAAATGAGATGAAATTCATTTGCATACTATATGCTGTGAGAGTTCATGTTTCTCTCTCTTTTATAAAGAGCATATCAAATTGACCAGATTGCGAAAAAATTTTCAACAATCTCAATCGTTCATAATGACCATTCAAATTAACTTAATTTGCTCATGCAGAAAAAATCAACTCATCAGCTGATTAAACATTCATGGAGATAAAGTTGAATTGATAAGATTTTTTATCATTCTCTTCAGCTCTATTGATAATCAAGGTGCATAAAATGCAAACGGGTTCAGGGTGATGATGATCCGGAACATGGTACTTATTATGATGAAAAGATGCAGCAATAAAGAGATGAGGGTAGATGATGAAGAGGATGAGGCGAAAGACAGAGAGAAAGAGAAGATTAATATTACCTCCCTCTCTCTTTCATTCGCTATCTTCATTCAATTAAACTAAACTTCTTCCAAGTTTATATGTTGTTTCTCTCTGTCTCTCTCTCTCACACACACATTTTGCTCTGATCCTGATGTTAATCTGTTTCTTCTTGAGCACTCATAATGGGAAGTAGAACCTTGGAATTTCCTGTTGAAAAAAAGTACCACAGAATTAGGATAAAAGCTGAGCTTCTCTTTGCTCCATTGAATTGAGAAAAAAGTGCATAAGGTTAATAACATAAAAAAATTCTAAAAGTAAAAAGTGAACTCAGAAGGAAAATCAAGAGATAAGAGAAAGTCAAACATAATGAATTGACTTCTTGTAATTAATTTACGTTTCATTAAGAAAATCATTGAAAACTTTAATTGTCGCAATTATTTTCTAATTATAAAGTTACTTGATAAAATTAGATGCATAATCAACTTCAATTGTTTTTATTTATAGACAATCAATTGATTATCTAATGATAAGTTGATAAAATTTCTTATATCTCATCATTATTATACCAAGTTACAACTTGACTCTTACTGAGGAATCACCCTGGAGGATAATTCTCCTAAAAATATACTTTCGCTCGATTTAGCTGTTTATCATTGATACAATAATCTTCATGATGGTTCAAATACAAAATTTTCCACCCACAACTATTCAATCAATACCTCACATTTTGGTTATTTACTATTCCATGATAAGATTGTTACTTTCGAATTGATTTTGCTCCAAGTAGAAATGAGGGAACAAGTAAAAGCTGAGTGAGATTCTGTAGGTGGTGTATGGGGGTTATTAGAGTGTAGGATTGATCAAGAGGGTATCAACACACCAGAATCATCAATCATAGTTGAATTAACTCTTTAAAAAAGTAACTTTCGAAAGAGGGAAAACTACAATTCCAAGCATAACTTTTTTTCCATCATCATCAAAAGTATCTTGCTCATCTTCTTAGCTTTTTCTTGGTAATTCTTGAAGAATTCATGATACGAGATCAACTGGCTGATGAATTGAATTGAAACTCTGCTCACACAGGGAGGTAAAAGTTAACCTTCCCAGAGGATAAGAAATCTCAGTAAATATCACATCATTATGGAACAGAAAAGAAAGGAAAGAGAAAGAAAAAAAAATGTTCTGATGAAAATTCTGATATGATAGAAAGAAATTCATTCTTTTGATTTGATTGATGAGTTAATTAGCTTCCTTATTAGAGGATAATCATAGAATAGAAGAGAGATTGAAAGTAATGATTGAATCTCAAGGAATTCATGGTAATTCATCATCATTGACTGTCCATGAAAATTGATTATAATCAATCCATTGACGGAATATAATTATTTTAATTGTTGAATCGACTTGTAACTTGAATTCAATTTCTGTTGTTAAAATCAACTTTCTGGACACTTTGACATTATCATGATAAGATAAAATCATGATTTTATATTTTTCAATGGTTACTGACCATGTCAAGGGAAAGTAAACTCATCAAAATTAGTGTCCAGGGGACAAAATTTTTGAATTTGTGCTCGTATCATCAAGATGATTACTAGCAAATTTAGGTTCTTGTTAAGTTAATTTAAAAAAATTTTGATTGTTTGTACAGTTGATTGTCATGATGATGATTAGTTTAATGAGATGATCATTTGAGAGCCTTTGTTTTTGTTGAGTTAACTTTGGACAATTTGAATTTTAATTGGTAACTATGGTTACAAATAATGATATTCAGAATCATGATAATTAACAGACTCAAGTGGTGATAACAGTTATCAAAATTTACTTCAACCTCATCATTAAGTGTGAAAGGGTGTGGACATTGTCCACTCTCAAGAGATCATGGTTGTCGGTCATAGTGGTTACAAAATAAACGATTAGTAAATTGTTTACTTTAAAATTTAGAATTATTATCAATATTAGTTCAACTAATTACGAAAAATATTATGACAGTTAATTTAAGAAGAGATCAAACTTCTCATTTGCTTTAGAAACTTTTCCATCTCGAACTTGAAATTATTAGAACTTTTTTTCACTTCTCTCAAGAAAATTAAGTTAATTAATTACGATTCTATGATGATCATTAGTAAAGATCACTATTAATGGTTTATTCATTGTGGAAAATGATTAAATCAACTTACAGTAAAATTTAATCAATTAGTTTATTAGGCCATTGATTCAGTTGGAAAAATTTAATTATCAAATATCATTACTCTCTAACCTCAATCACAATAAAATAATATGGTTAATGATGATTGTTAATGATTTTGGTTAAATTGTTGAACACAAAAAGTTGGACATTGATTAATTAACTTTGGTTAACAACAATCAAAAAATCAATAGACAATTTGACAGAAAAGTCATATTTTTTCAATAAACAACAATTAACTTTTTGTTGTTTAATTGTTGTTATTATTGTTTATGAAATGATTTCATGATTAATTGTATTTTTATTATTTCAACAGAATGACAATCAGATTGTTAAAATGATTAATGTTCAATATTGATTCTGATAATTGTAGATACATCTGATCAGTCTGTCTCCTTAATCCAGTAATATAATTAATCTTAATCATGAATCAAATTCAGCTATTAATGTTTGTTTTTAAATGTGATGATCAAATCATTAGATTACCAACTCTGATCAAAATATTTAATTCTTAAGGAAATGAACTTGAAAAAAGATTAAGAGGAAAAAAAGTTTTACTCTCTGATTGAAAATGAACTTTTAGCCTTAAGGAATCAGATTAAATCTCATGTAAAGATTTCAGCTCCTGAGTTACTCACATTTGGACAGAATTTTTATTCATCTGAAGAGATGAATTTACTTTTCGAACTTTATAAACTGAATGTTAGAGTTAGAATATAAAAAAAAATCGAAAACCAGTAACCGAGTCTTCTTGTTATCATGTAGACTGAACCTTTCATACTTGTCTACTGATGATCTTGATAATGATGAAGATAAAGTTGTCCATGTTTCAGGAATGCTGTTCATGGTTATCTCATGGAACCATGGCAAAAATTTAGCAAAGAACTCGAGTTACTCAAAGAATTACAATCTCGCCCCCTCACTATCCCTGTCAAAAAATAAGAAGTTATTTCATATCTACAAACAAGGAATTCGTATGAGCATCATCATCATCTAAGATCATGTTTATTATCATGATGTTTCACTCCAAAGAAACTGAACATACATCCTAAATAAGTTCAGTGAAAAAAAAACTCATTACATGATACAAAGTTTTTTTCTCATTGTACTGAACCAAAATGAATCAAGAAAAAAAAGTTACCTAACAAATTTTTTCTTGTATCATGTTGGTGTTTTTTTCATCTACCATGTTAACAAATCTATTGTTGTGGTTGTGTATCCAGAATATTGTTTTTTTTTCATAAGCTATTAAACGAATCCACTGAACTCTCAACTGGAATTTCAAATATTAATGTAGTTATAAACTCTAAGTCGTATGGTCTTGTGGTCAGAATCCATCATTTCACCCTCTCTGAATCTAAATGCTAAATTTTCATGCTAATTTCAACTCTGAGCTTCTACACAATTGAGCTTTCATCTGGTAATTGCTAATTGCTTTTTGATTACTTGCTGATCGACCATCAGGAGACTGTAAATGTTTCGAGGTATTTTCAAAATTTACATGCAGTTTTCTTGAATTCTGACCTTCAGTTGATTTATCAAACAAAATGGGATTGGATGAGTTTCAAAATATTAGCTCATGAAAATTGAAACTTGACTGTTTTTATTCATCATCCTGTAACATTTGTATTCAATTGCATGATCATGGGAGGGAAATTGTCAATATCGGAAATCAAATCTTTATCATTTTATTAGATATGTTTACTGAATAACGATAACAATTGAAATGAGAGAATTTTTATGAAATTTGAATTTTCTCAATTCTTGTAAATGTTTTGATTCCCAATGGTGATATCATGGAATCACTGAAAAAGTTTTCTATGAATTTTTGTTGGTTCCTATCTAAAAGAATTGTGATAATCATTTCAAATTGAATTCTATCGTCACCATCATGGTGATCTCTAGATCGATAGTGATCTTAATCATGATAATCATGGGAAATTTTCTGATTCAATTGAGAAAAAGATTTTAACTCATAACTATTGACCTTAATGTATAGTCAGCTTAGTCTTTCAAATTGTGTTGATGAAATTTATTCAGATTTCAGGATATTAATGAGCTGAGGTTACTAATAAAATGCTCAGAATTGAGTTTCAAAAAGCTGTCAAAATGAAAAAGACAAGAAAAAGGAAATCGTTCAACATGAACATTCATGAGAAAAATCAGTCCAATGGAATATGAAAAATGTTCAAATTGAATTGTTTGGCTGTTGATCGAATCAAATCATGGGAATCCAAATGTAACGATAAGTTTATCTGAAAGTTACACACAAGAACTTTTCTTGAAATATCAAAAATCTTGTAAGGAGACATTGGAAAAGCTCAAACATCAGAAGCAACTAAGTGACATGTTATCATGTCTAAATATCATGAGAATTGAAGTTTAAGAAGAAATTGAATAATTTGAAAGAAAGAGATGAATAGAAATTGGTTTAGATTGTTCAGAATTAGAGAAATAGAAACAAAAACAAGATATTATTCATCTTCATCAAATATCAGCATCATGAAAGTTTATCCTTCTTTTCACACTTAAATATTTAAATCTCATAGTGATAATTTCCCCTTTATCGTGAAGGAAAATGTATTAATAATAATAATTTTCTAGAATTGAGTTGATCTAAATATCAAGCAATCCCATGGGAGGCTTTTGTCGTTGTTTATTTGTTTGGTTCTGTCTCATTTTCACAATGAAAAACGGAAGCGGAAATAATGAAATGAAACAAGATGAATGAAACATTGTTTCCGTTAAATCATCATGAAAATAAGTGAAAAGTTTCATTGAACTTATCCTGTTAACAGAAATCATAACCATCTCTTTATTTAGAACAATTTTTCGTCATTAATCAGCAACACAATGAATTCAATAAACAAGAATTTGATTGCTTGTCACAATTTGTCAGAACTCTTCTGACAATCATCTTTTATTGATATAAAATCAGTCCATTCTGATATTAGCAGAGACTTCGGTATCATGATACTAGAACCATAGAAGTGGACTGACAATAAGTAATTAATTGCATCGAGAACTTTTTCCAATCGAATCTTCATCCAGCCCAATAACTTCACCTCCATTTCTTGTTGATTGGAATCTCTAAAAGTTATATAATTATGGACTTACCAAGCACAATTTTGATTGAAACTATTCCATCATGAACTTGATTAGAAGCATGAAACTCTGATTATCATCATAACAGTTTCTACTGCTGAATACTACGTTGAAAGTATCATATAATCACAGATTTGAACATATTGTGATAATCTACTTGCAGATATATAAAAAAGCATCTCCCATGGGTTTCAATAAATTTATGATACTTTAAGTTCAGAAAATAAATCAGAATCTAGAGAAAAAAATCCTTCATCCTTTTCCATGAACTTTCAACTAAAAGGTATTATTATATATTAATTATCATATTGTAATCACGATAATGATATCATATTAATCATAGTATCATGATAAGAATCACCTCCAGGGAATGATTCATTATCTGATTCCAAATTAAGGATATGAGGAGAAAAAAGTTCTCAACTTTTTTTAGCTCATCAACTGTGACTTTTTTTTTCTACTTGTAACATTATTTTAATCTTCATTTCTCTCATCATCAGAATTGATAATCAAGATAATCAGTTAGCTGTTTATCAAGTTGATTTCTGGAAAAAAAGTGAATCAAAGAGGAGAAATATATGAAATTCTGATCAAAAAGAAGGTAGTAGAAAAAAGATCTGATAATTTGTTTTCCTCATTAAATTTAATCAATTGCATCATTACTTTCATTCAATCAAACAAATCATAGGCTTAGCTCATGAGATATTATCATGAATATCATCATGAGAAATCATCATCATCAGTTTACCATGTTTACTTTTTGGAAAGTTCATTTCAACCGATGAAAATAATGGAAAATCTTTTCAGATTGTGAATAATTTCATGAGATAATTCAAATTCTGTTGAAGTAAAGAGAAAAATGTTTCCGAAATTTTTTTTCTCTAACAATATATTTTCAGGTCTTTCTCTAATGATAAATCCCAATTCAATTACAAAAGAATCAGTTTTGTTTTTCTTTCTGTTTATCAATGAGAAATTTTTTTCCATGATAAAAAATACTTTTCCATCTTGATGGAATATGATAATTTATGGTTTGGTTTTCATACTTCAATCTTATATTAACAATATTCTTAACTATCAAAAGGAATACTTCATATCAAGACTGTTATCGATATCTTGTTCCTTTGAGTTAAACTTGAATCTTATGAGTAAATGTTTTTGATATCGAGAGAGTGTCAATTTCATCTCAATCTATACAATTGATTTAGATGAAAAAAACTTATTCCTTTTCTGTAAACGGGTCACAACAGTGCAAGACAAATGCTCCATCTCAATAATCCATAACGATCTTAACATAAGCCATGAAACTAAGCATAATTTTCCAGCTCAGCGTATCAACCAACGCACTCAAATCCAATATTTAGCTCACCTCTCACATTGTATTCTAAGAAAGGCTAATTTGAAGAGCGCGGGGAATTAATTAAATAATTTCTTTTCAATCTTTTCCATATTGATTAGGTTATCTAACCTTAAAGATGATAAGGATGAAGATGAAGGTAGAGATAATTTCCTTTAATCAAATCGGTTTGAGAAAAGTTGAATCCAACACCCTTGATGTGCTCTCATTGTTAAATTGTCTTCAATAAGATCGGTTGGTTAATCCGTTGTATTTATCGTTAAATCCTTCTGATTGTTTGTCTAAATCATCATTCAGTTTCTGAGTAATTAAACTTAAGTAATTTCTGTTCACCTAAAATTTGGGTTAATTAATTCATTTTCCAACGTGAACATAACGAAACATGCTTTATGAAACTCTTATTTATTTGTTTGCTTATTGATTGTCTGAGGTTATTGAGTGAATGAACTGATTATTCAATTTCCTCGATTATAATCCCGTTCAATTTAAATTAATCAGTAGCCATGAAATTCAATTATCTTATGACAGTGATAGTAGTCATGTAATAAATTAATCTCTGGATATAAGACTTTAAAAGCTCAGTTGAAATTATTGATTGGTTATTGGTATTTGGATGCTGGATATTGAACTTATTTTGATGAAATTTTCATTGTTTCTTTTCAGATGGACCATCCAATATAAACTCCAAGTTGCCTGTTCTCGTCTTCATTCATGGTGAATCTTATGACTGGGGTGCTGGGAATCTTTATGATGGATCGATATTATCAAGCTTTGGTAATGTTATCGTGGTCACTCTTAATTATCGACTCGGAGTTTTCGGTGAGAATTTTATCTTTTTTTCAATTTGACAGAAAATTTAGACAACGATTTTTTCTTGATTCTCATTTTTTTTTCTCTTTCTTAAATTCTTAGGATTCCTTCCTGCTATTCAGGAGGGAACACTTCGAGGTAACTATGGCCTCATGGATCAAATTGCTGCCTTACACTGGATTCAGGAAAATATTATTGAATTCGGTGGGAATCCAGTTAACATAACCCTCATGGGCCATGGTCATGGGGCGGCTTGTGTTAATCTTTTAATGACCTCACCAATGGCCTCAAATTTGTTTAATAGAGTGATTCTAATGAGTGGATCAGCTTTGGCTCCTTGGGCGATTGCCACAGATTCAGATGTTTACTCTCGACATTTGGGTAAACTGTTGGACTGTCCAAACAGCGATAATACAATTATGGTCAACTGTTTAAGATCAAAAACCGCTCAAGAAATTTTACGAGTTGACCTTAAGGTACCACAACATTTATCTGCTTTTGGTCCAATAATCGATGGAACTGTTATCCTTTCACCACCGAAAGATTTTGTCATCAAATCAAATGACTATTATTCTGCCGCTGCCTCATCATCATCATCATCATCATATTCAAATTCTTACTCATCAATGTATCATTTAAGCTTAAGCTCAACATTATCCGCCTCAGATTCTTATTCACTGCCACTTACAGCACCTTTATCATCAGCAGCCTTACCTGGTTCCATCTCCGGTTCATCTTCTTCCTCTTCCACCTTCATGGATTCACCGGGCTACAGTTCACCTTCAACCACATATGACCTACTTTTCGGTATAACTCGAGTTGAAGCTCCTTATTTATTCACAGCTCACGAGGAAAGACACGGTGTAGACATGAGGAGAAGGGACCGAATTCTCAGAACTCTAGTTCGTAACCTTTTTGATTTCCATCAGCAGGTAAGTTTTCAAAAAATAAATTACGAATAAACAAAAATAACCCAACAGTTACCTACTCTCTTGTTAACCTTTTGTCACCATGAGATCTTTATTGGATAAAAAAAGTTCATTTATTGATTTGGCAACAACTTCCGGATAGTAAATGAAAAGGAAGTCGAAAGATAGAGAGAAAAAAAGTCCCAGAACAGTCTTATCAATTCTATCTCATTGAACTTTTCCGCTAACAATTTTTTTTCTCTTCTCTTCCATTTCCGCCTCTTCTCTAACCAATTTGTTACCTTTCTTTTCTTATTTACTCTCTCATTTTCTCTATTTGCATCCTTACGATATTTCTCACTCTACTTGCTTGACCTCTTTCAATCTATTTAATGGGTTTACCATTATGGGATAAAGGTCATACTTCTGACATTGATCAACGAATACACTGACTGGAGTCGTCCAGTTGAACATCCGATTAACCTTTTCGATTCATTAGTGGACATTTTGGGAGATGCTCTTGTAGTTTCACCTTTGATACAAACTGGTGACACTAATGCTCGATACGCGATGTCAACTTATACCTCTAGCGCTCAAGGGTCAACAATGGGCACATCGTCTACTTCTTCAACACGCCGACATCACCATTCTAGTTCATCTTCACCGATTGGTACTTCGTCCACATTATCATCTTCCTCGTCTTCATCATCCTCGTCACTTGGTTCGTCTTCGGGATCGACTACAAATGGTAATCGTTTATCGGGTGACTACAATTCTGGACCTCGAACTTTTTTTTACCTTTTTTCCCATCAAAGTGAAAACTCTGGATTCTCACCTCGCCTTGGTTGTCAACATGGTGAAGAGCTGGCCTACATTTTCGGTGCTCCACTGGCCAATAATTTACTTGGACAATCGCTTAGCGTTTTCCATACTAATTATACTCGACAAGAGTCCACTCTTGCCGAAGCCGTTATGACATATTGGACAAATTTCGTTAAATTCGGGTAAGCAAAAAAAAACATTTTAACCACTTTAGGAAACTAAATTTGACCAATTTCCTTTGCTACCAAATAGTGACCCAAATATTTGGCCTAACGAACTAGATTCACATGGTGATCGAGCCAAAGGCCGCTTTGAAAACGTATTCTGGCCTCAATATGATACAATAACGCGAAAATATCTAATGATTGGTATGATTATTTATTCAACTTAAACAACCATAATTATCCTAAAGATTAAGATTAATGAACTGTCCATGTTGATAATTCAACTCATCATATCATCCATCTTATTTTGAAACTCATTTTCCATTCATATTTTCATGATAATCGTTATGATCATTAATGATTCATTGATCCATAAATTGAGAGCAATGAACAACAAAAAATAATATTGAACCAAAGTTAAGGTTAATTCAGTTATCACATGATAACATTTAATCAGAATCAGGAAAATCAATGAATAAGATAATCGTTCATCTTTAACTAAATAAGATTAGTATTAAGAAAAAGTCGAAAGAGAGAGAAAAAAAAGTTCTAATCTAATAAATTTTAAAATTCGATGGAAACTTTCATTTCTCTCTTTCGCATTTTCTTTCGATAAGTTTTCTAATGGTTCCAATTGGAAACAAAAGTTCATTTGATTGATGGATTTTCAATTCATAATAAAATTTTGTATTCTTTTGTTATTCAAATAATAATAATAATCGTTGTCATCATCATCATCATCATCAGGGATAAAGAGATAATCTCAATATAGCAATTAGTTAATGGAGATCATAATAATCAACTGATACAGTACAAAATGAGAGCAATAATTTAAATCATCTTGATGAATTGTTAGTTATTATTTCCATGGAAATAATAATAATGAGGAAAGAAGAGAAAAGTTCCTGATAAGTTATTATTAGAACTTAATCCTGATGAAGGATTAATGAAAATTAATCCCATCTAATCTGGTCAACTTATAGTGACACAAATCACATTGGAATTATGATTAGTTGCATGTAATATATTAATAAACCTTAATCTCATCATGATGATGATGATAATTAAATATCAACATTGTTACATCTTGACAGAGATTATGAATAGAAATGAACGAAAAGTTCTGACATTCTAGTCAACTGAATTCATTGTTATCTCCAGAAAATCATGATCATCAGAATATTCATCAGAAAATTTAATTTACTTTTCAAAGTTAAAAGTAACGGCTCTGATTCATTCAAGATTCATTGATTTATTAAGGGAAAAATTTAATTTGGATCATCATCAACACTGAATTATAATTTGATTCCAATGCTTCATGATGATTGGGTGATTTTGAATGTAATTTAGTTAAACTTTTCACTATTATCACTATTTAATCAACTAACTACTAAGATTTAAAGATAATGAGTTCAGCTTGATGATGTTTAAATATCAACATGGTCAATATGTTCATCTCATGGTGATTTCCAGTTGAAGCTCATAAATTATCTGTTATTTGATGTTTTCATCCTAAATGTCAACTAATAATGATTATCATCATGATAATAATGGTTGATTCTCAACACTGAAATTGTAAGTTAAGTGAAATATTTTCTGCCTTCCATGATAACTGAATCAAAATGCACCAGATAATAAATATAAGATCCTAAAAAGATATCAGATTAAATCAGATTAGATTAAAGTCTATTTTGTCTCTCTATCAAATTGTAGTGTTAGTAGTTGGTTAATAGTTCTAAACTTTTTTTCCTTCTTCCAACTTTTACTCCCATGAATGAGAATCCGAAAAGCATGGAAAAAGAATGTTAAAAACTTAACTAAATCAGTAAATCAGATTAAAGGTCAAACCTCACAGAATCAGAATCTTATTTTACACAGAATCTTTTGTCATCCTCAACCTGATCATTCTCATCCTCATCATTTCATAGAATCTTTTTATTCTCTTCTTGTACCAATGGATATTATCATTTTCTTTACTTGAAAAGTAAGGAAAAAGAAACCTCATGGAATTTTGATGATTTTCATTAAAGAAAATGTAAAAAAATTAAAGTTCAATATCATCATAAAGTAGTTTGATGTTCCCCTGTTGTTGTTGACCTTCATAAGAGTTAATTGATGCCATTAAATTAACTCTATTATTAGTGACTTTGTGTGTTATTCTGGTTGATTATTATCATCACCATGATGTTCATGATGATGATGATGTTAGTGGGAAAAAACCAAGAGATACTAGAGAGAAAGAGTAGATTAGAACATTTTTTGTTGTTCGAAAGCAAAAAAAAAGAGCTGAAAAAGCCCTCGAACTTACAAGAAAGCAACTCAGCATTTACTCTTCATGTAATAATATAAAAGTGTATGTAAGTGATAATTTGATATAACTTCATCATCATCATTAACAGAAACAACAACAACAACACCAACAGCATCATTAGCATTATCATGGACCATACGACAATGATAATGATCACAATCAATATCAAGCATATAATTTAAATCAATAGAGAAAAAAACATCTCAAACTGATCCTCCCACTATTTGAATCTGAGGAAGTGTAAGTTATCATCATAGTCTTTATCATGCAGTATTGATAATATACTTTGATAGGAAGTGATGAGTAGAAAGTGAAAGAGAATGGGAAGAAGTTCCAATTCTATGAATATATTCAATTTTCAGGGTGAAAATATTGTAACATTAGCACTTTTTATGAGTTTTTTTTATCTCTCTCTCTCTCTCTTTCCTTCCTGGTTCTTTCCCTCTCACCATGATAATAATAACGATAATTATTATTACATGAATATCATGAGGAGGTGATGGGAGGAGTAGGGGGTGGTTGGTGGTTCTGTTGATTCTGTTGATTTTAATGTGAAACTTTCAGGAAAACAATTATATTATTTTGGGAACTTGTTTCATTTGTCCCTTACCAAGTTCCCCCTGCTGTTGAAAATAATTTCCAACCATTTATTTTCATCATCAATCATTATATTACTTGATGATTATCATATTCATCATTATGATGATGTGAAATATTATATTAATTGTATGATGGTGAAAGTCATCACTTGAAATGTAATTTAATCTAATAATCTGATGTATTTAAACCTCATGTCAAATTACTGAATATTATTACATAGAATAGAGAGGGAAAAGAAAGATGCAAATTCTGTTTATCATGAAATTCTTGAAATTTTATTCACTTTGGACTGAACATTTATTCAATGGAAGGTGGATAAAAGTGGGTGGTAAAAGGGTAAAGTGGATTGATGAACAAGATAAACACATCATGTTATTCATCTGATGATAATTTAATCTCTCAAGTTTAATGATAAATTAATCACTTTGAAAGATTTTCCAACCATTTAAATGAGTGAAAGCAATTTAAATTAAATCAACAATCAGTGACATCGTTATTATCAATTTAATCAACTTGACTTTTATTTATATTACACAAAAAGATAAATTATTTAACAATCAATTAGATTCACATGGTAATAAATCATAGGAAAAAAACAAAGAGCTAAGATTATGAACAAGAGCTCATGAGTTGATGGAATAGCCTGAGTTTTGAACAATATTGAACATTGAACTTTTCGATACATGTATATGTGTGTGTATTAATATGTTTATCTATTATCATTATTGTTTTCTTTTCCAATGATTATCCTGAATTCTTAGGGATGAAACCAAAAGTTCGTGATCATTATCATTCCCATCGTTTGTCCTATTGGCTTCATTTGGTTCCTCGACTTCAGGAATCATCATTTAACGAGGAGCCACTTTACTATTATAAACATCATTTACTTCCTGATCATGAAAGTTCAGATTCATATGATGGTATAGTCCGTCAGATATCCTTACGATTCCATCCATCATCATCATCATCATCAAAAGTTGACCTTAATGGTTATCATAAAGCCAACAGTTCAGGAACACCAACAGGTCTTAATACAAAGTTAACAACAGCAAATAAATTAAATGCAAATGAATCAATTAAATCACAACGAGGAAATTTAACAAAATCAATTACAGGTAAAAGTAGTAGCTCATCGGTGGGTGGGCAGCCTGATGATTATTCAGATGATGATAAGTTATCCTCGTCATCTTATAATAATAAAACTCTGGCAACACCAATAATTATGGAGCAAAGTAATTATTCAACGGCTTTAAGTGTTACTATTGCAATTGGTTGTTCCCTGTTAATTTTGAACATGTTGATATTTGCTGGAGTTTATTATCAATTGGATAAGGCAAAAACAAACCGATCAAAATCATCCTCATCAACGGGAGCTGTAACATTATCATCATCAACACCATGTTCACATTTAGATCATCATCTTCACCACCATCAACAACAACAACAACAACAACAACAACACCAACATCAAGTTAATAATGATCATCATGTAAATAACTCAACTCTTGTTGTTGATTCCAATATAAATCCAATCCTTATTCATCATCATCATCTTCAACAGCAACAACAACAACAACAACACCTTAGGTCAACATCTGATTATCATAATAAATATGAAGATGTAAGTTGATTCAATTTCAATTCTAATTCAATGATAACTATCATGATAATTATTTATATCTGTTTACACCTTGAGGGTAAACTATTGTTGAAAAATTAGGAGGAAATTTCAATGAAAAAAATCACTGTTATTACTTTTAATACTCAATAGTTAACTGGTAATTATTGTCTTGATGAAAATTTTCAATTCTATTTTAATTGTTAGTCTAATTAAATTTGAAAATCAACAGTGAAGCAAAATGTTGACTTATTTTGGTGAAAATAATGATTCAGTTTGAGGAGATAAATTAATTTCTCTATGATCCACCAAGCAAAAAGCTCAGTTTTGAGTTAATATTTTTTTTTCTCTCTCACTTAACTGACCTCAGGCTATCAGAATTTATTTTCATTAGAAATTAATATATAAATTTCAACCTGGGAATCATCATGAAATGAATAACATGTTAATCTGAAATTATACTTTCCAAATAAATGAGTTTTTATTATTGTGCTAGAATTTTTTTTCACAAATTAATCAGCTAATAACTCAATTAGTTTGCTAATCCAAACAAATAGAGTAAAAAAAGTTAAGTTAATTGTTATCAATGATGGTAATTGTTAATAGAGAAACATAAAGATGATCCCATCTGGGAGTGGACAAGATGAAGGGATAACTGACCATGAAGATGACCATGATAGAGTTGATGAGAGATGAGATAAATTCTGAATCTTTGTTCAAACAGATGAAAAAAGATACTGTCAAAAGCAGAGAGAGAGAGAGAGAGAGAGAGAGAGAGAGAGAGAGAGAGAGAGAGAGAGAGAGTAATATGGGAGACCCTGAATTGGAATCATTGAGTTCAGTTAGAACTTAATTTTTTTCCCTTTTCTGAAACAGATAAAAAAGATTCAATATCTTAGATATTTACTACTAGTAACATGTAGCATCTTCATGATGATGATGATGGTGATGATAATGAAGATGAAGATTTACTAACGAAGACTAAGTGTCTTATTATAACTGTCGACAGGTCATTCCAAGTGAATAGCTGTTAATATCTGTCATCAGGATAAAGTTTTATTTTCTTTTATTTCTCTTTAGTTCCATGGTGAATGATGATGTTCACCATGGATAATGATGATCAGAATGATGAAAATGAGTGAATCAAGATTTTAACAAGACTTTTATCTTGATGATTCTGGTTGTTTGTTAGAGTTCATCTTGATTCTGTATCTTGTTACTTGTTAACAAAGATTTTTTTGTCTTCATTTAACTGATTTCTTAAATCATCATCACCATCATCCATAGAGAATCATCATCATCATTATCATCATCTTCGTTCTGCTTTTTATCTTCATGCTCATCATGTTTTCCTCACAAGCATTTTGATATGAGAGAATCAATTTCAATAAGAAAAAGAAGATGAAGAAAAGCTCACAGACAGAAGTTTTTTTTATCTCGATTTTCAATCTAAAGAAGAGGAAGAAAAAGTTCAGCATAAAATTCAGTTAGAATTCACAATCTCTCAGAATATATAAGAGAAAATTTCCCATATTCTTTTTTCTCTCAATTTTGCTCTTAGTTAAATAGGTGATTTTCTTCATCGATTTTATCACTTTTCTCTCACAACCATTTATTCACTCAGTTGATTGATCCATATCATCTTCATCTCCATCTCTCTCTCACTCACTCTTTTCTCTTCATCACCATCATAATCATGTTAAATTCAACACAAAAGATTAAGAAGATTTAGAATGTACGAAGATAGAGAGACAGAGAGAGAAATAAATAAATCGAATAGAAGTAGAAATATATAAATCGTTTCTTGTTCCTTTTTCTTTTCTTTAATTTGAAACATTCAATTCCAAATGAAGATTTCAGGGTTGATTCAAGAGAAAGAAGACAAAGATGATGAACTTAAATTTTCATCATGTATTCAGTTGATTGTTGAATTTGAGCACATGGATTTTGAATTACAACATTATTTATTTCACTTCGAACAAAGTTTCAATTTGATAAGAGAAAAATTTCCAACAAAAAGCGATATTTCCTCTTTCATCTTCTTCTCATCATGATCATCATTCCCTAGCATCCATATACTCACTTTCTATCTGTATTCTCACATTACCTCTGCCACTTATTCAGAATCTAAATTGATTAAAACTCTCTCTCTCTCTCTCTCTCTCTCTCTCTCTCTCTCTCTCATTGTTTATCTTCCCTTCATCATGAGAATCTTAATCTTATTCAGTTTCTCATTGAACTTTTTTTAATCTAACCAAATGGTAAATTTGAGTAACTCCCATTCATTTTATTTCCAATCCTGAAATCTGATTATCTCATCATGTTGACAGTTGAAATGTTATAATAAATATAAACACATTTCCCCTTGTGAACCATTGGAATAATCAAATTGAATTAATCAGATAGAAAACTAAACTAATACAAAATGAAACAACAACAATCCCCTTTGTTTCAGTTGATTAGTTTACATTTTATCCTGTGAATATTAATTCAATTCTTTGGATTGAATTAAATTTAATTCTGATTCATTGAACTTTTTTCTGTTATCAAATCATGAATTATGATTAGTCGAACTCTCTCTCTCTCTCTCTCTCTCTCTCTCTGAATAAATAATCTATCGAGAGTAATTGATGAATAGTAACATTTTTCTTCATCTCATTTGATTGGTGAACTTTTTTACACTTAATTGCTTGATTTTAATATAATTCTTCTTAAATTTCAGAGCTTGACTAAAGATGATATTCCCTCGATGACCAGAAGCTCCTACATAATACAAGATTGTAATGATACAAAGACAGCCGATGATCTTGACCTGACTCGGACAGCTCCAGGAAACACTGGATTGGCCCTTGAAGATGACGATGAATTATTAATCGATGATATTGATAAACAATTACAACACCATCACCATCAACAACAGCAGCAGCAACAACAACAACAACAACAACAACAAGATCCACTCCAAGATCATCAGAGATCCTATCAAACCCACTATCTGACCAATGTAGCGCTAAGAGATTCAATTACTGACCTAAATAGACTCAAAAGTGATTGTGCCAAAGTTTTGATAACCAATTACACCCCACCCAGGGATCCAGTGGGCAGTGGAGGAGGAGGGACACTTCGCCGAAGCCCAAAATCGGCTCTAAAAAAGACTTCAATTGAAGAACCAGTAATGTCCGTTTTTCATTACAGTCCAGGTCATTCAATAACAACAACCGGCGGATGTCAGTCAGCGACATGTTGTGGCTCTAGTATGGAATGTCCAGTTACATCGTTACCCGGTTATGTGACCTTAGGTAGATCACATCATCACCAGAATACCTTATCAACCCAACAACAACAACAACAACAACAACACCTACCATCTAATTACCATCCAACTAATCAATCATCCCAACAACAACAACATCAAATTGTTTATAATCACCGAGCCTTAACACCATCAGAAATACTGACCAAAGGATCAAATTTAATAGGTCGATGTGAAGAGGAAACAACAGCTTAATCTAATTATTAATGTACTTTAATTGTAAAGAAGAAACAAATTTTAAACAATTAACCTAAATTTTTAAATACTGATCAACATGTTATAATAGTTAACAGCAATCAACACAATCATATTTAAGCTTTCAACCTTTTATTAATTGTTATATAAATTTAATATTATGAAAAATAAATAAATGAGTTAATACAAAAAAAATCCTTCAAGTTTGAGGTTCATTGATAAATTGTAATTGATTCTAATTGATCAATCAATTATAATGGTTATATAATATTATTAGAGTCATCATCTCATGAAACATGATACATTCAAAGTTACTATTGGCAATCAACTAATTCCTTGGAGTAAAATAATCAATCCGGAAGTTAAATCAACTGAAACCTAATGGTGTTCATATTAATTCAATAGGAAATTTGACCAGACAATTTGCTTACCAACGGAAATTATCAATCATCAGATTTTCTGGCATCATAATGGTATAATAATCACAATAGCTAATCAACAGTCACCATATACGATGATTAGAAAACACAACTGTTATTAAATATTATCAATTTCCAGTTCGAAGTGATAATCAGTCACCTAATCTAAAAGTCCTAGAACTTGACACTCAACCCAAATAGAGGCTTTTTTCTGGATTATAATACAGAATAAAATTACAAATAAGCTCAATATCATTGGAGCACATGATCTTTATGATTTTAGAAAAAAAACTTCGTGTTTTAGTTTCATGATAAGTTAAATAATGAACTCGATTCAGTTGACTAGTTGAACCAGAAAATTTTTCGATCTAGTGTGATTCTCATTCAATAGATGGCGACACCAAACAGAAAAAACCTCGAAATTATCAATTGATTTGTAAAAGTTTGGTTTGTTTTTAATCAACAAACAATTTGTTTCTGTCACAGAACTTGTGTAACTTATTGATTTGTATCTGATGGTAAATCAATAAACTAAATTAAAGATAGAAAGTTAATTAACTGGTAATCTAATAGTTGATATTAAACTCAATCTGTTTCAGTATTTAATTCCGATAACGATCTGAAATTTTCCTTCCAGTTAATAGAAACTCACCTTCATGATAATCAAATGATAAAATGAGAATATGGATTCATCAATATCATTGAATCAATCGTGAAAACTGTTTGACAGATAATTTGTCAAACTTTGAATCAGTTTGTATTATGGAAGCGAAAACGATTCTGTAAGTTGATAAACCGTTACAATTGGAACAGAAATCACTTAACATGATCATTATCATGGTAATCAAGTTGATTGTGAATGATTCTAATATGGAATCAATTCTGAAAACAAGAAAGGAAAAAAACTAGACAATCAATCGTTAAAACAACACAACTCAACGGCAGAAATGATCCATATGATTAATGGATAAGCTAGTAAGAGGAAAGTTAATCGTAGATTTGAAAGTTAATTAAATGGTGAAAATAAAATTAGAATTAGCAGAAAAAACTATTTCCATGAGCAACCATCATGTAATTGAACCACAATTGGAAGACAATAGAAAATCTATTCATCCAGAGCAATTAATTATCAATCATGAACATTGAGAAAGTAAAGGAAAACAATTTCATGATCACTTAGCAGTTCAAACATTAACCATGAAACTCATAAGTTTAATTACTCTGAATATTGCACTGAATTTACATGGAAAAACTGAGAAACAAATTAAAAGTTTCGAGTTGTTTCTCGAAGGAAATTGAAAATAAATCAAATGATTTTTTGGCAATGAACTTTCCTTCTGATCCATAAATAAGTAATTCGAGATGAACAATAAAAAATGGGTTAACTTGATGATCCTTATCATGGAAATATTGTTCAGCCCTTGAAACAACAGCGATTCATGATACATGTTAGATAATAATCTGTAATAATCGGTAAGATAATCATGTAAATGTATCTTAAATGAACCCTGAATACGTACCATAATGATTTCGAATCTATTATGAATTTTCATTGTTCCATGTTTTCAGAACTTTTTTTCATCTCTATTCTTCTTTGCTCATTTTTCGTGTTTTCGAAGTTTTTTTAGTGACCTTTTTTTCCAAGGCAAAGAGAAACGTTTCTCTTCATTGATGCCTAATGGATCAAAATAAAGTAACTTTACCATAGAATCATTATCATCATCATCATCATCATGAACAATAACATGATAATATCATCACAATGAACAGAGTTTTACAGAATAACAGATAGAAATGAATAGAAAATAATATGAGAAAGTGAATAGTGAATTCCAACTGAATATTAATCTTTCCAATGGAAAATTTTTCCTCCTTTGAAACTTTTTTTTTCTTCTTTTTATTCAACAGAATTAAGCCAAATATCATATCCTTATTACCATGAAGATGATGAGCCTTATGATGATCATCATGATAATCATGATAATGAAATGAGTTAAGGGCTTGTTAACTTTTACATTCGCTTAGAAATGTCATTCACTTTTATGAGGTGTAATTGGGTGAAGGAAATAGTAAGAGGAAGAAGATTATCATGATGATGATGATGAGGATGAGAAGGATGATGATTATAAAGTGTATCCAGTTGACCGTTTACAAAGGGAGCAAAATGACCATCAATCAACATTATAAATGGAGCCATCAAAATGAAAACATTGGATCATCATTTATGTACATCAATGAATAAAAGTTACTCTAAATTCATGTGTTCTTTTTACATGTAAATGGAAATAATCATTTCAGAAATTAGATTCAATATCATGAGACAAACGAGATATTATTCACCATTTAAAGTGCTCAATGCTTCACAAATAAATGGTAAATTTTTTTTCTTCATAGAGAAGCTTTAATCAAGAACTAATTTCTGATTCTCGATATTGAACAATTCCGATAGCAATAATAGTCTTGAGAATCATGATTCTTATTCCTATCATTAGGATTTCATCAAATTGTGTAAATTGTTTTGTAATTTATTTCGTTTTCCAATGATTATTATTATTATCACTATTTTATTTGGATTCAAATGATTAACTTTGCTAATTAGTGATCAGCTTGAATGAGCTAATTGCGCTCTATTGTAAGATTGCAATTAAAGTGTTTAAACAATTAAAGATCCTATTAATTGTTGAAATGAAAACTTTTTTTTTGTTCAATTGATTAACACATATGCAATTAAGCAATTGTGATATAAATAAATTTATGGCAATTGAATGGCCAGTTGTTGGGGTAATTGACCACTACACTTGGAAACAAATGACCACTGTGAGTGTGATTCAGTTGTTAGGTTTGATTGTAAGAGTAATAATAACATCATTTTGAAATAATCAGGGTGATTGTGATTCTGTAAGTGGATAATAAAAACTCATTGGAATGAAATTCATTGAGCAAGAAAATGATGATAATAAAAATGAAAGTTCCTAATGAGTTTTCAGAGATGAGAAAATTATTTCAGTTCAATTATTGTTTTATAAACAGAAAACAATCATCAAAAATTCAAGAATCTTTTGAATTTGTTCAATCGGATGTAACATGTTATGCTTATCATTATCATCGTCATGATAATGATTATGATTGTTTATTAGATCTCATTTTTTTTTCATCATTCAGGTTATACAGTTTTTCAGAATGATGATTATTATCATCATTTCAAATTATTCTCACGTTAAATTACCATGAAGATCAAATTTAATATCTTCAAGTAATCAAGTAAACTTGGACAAGAATTGGTTAGTTTTTCATTCTGGTTCTCAGTTGATGATAATCATGATGATCATTTCATCTTGATTCATTGAACATGAAGACAGAAAATGTAATAAAATAAGTTTCTCTTTCTTTTTCTCTTTCTCTTCTTCCATGGTGATGATGATGATGTTTTCAGATTTATCGATAACTTAAACAAGAGAGAATAAAAACGAGAGAGAGAGAGAGAGAAAGAATTGATTCTATTCATTGGACATTGGTCATCAATTTCATGTTCAATGTCCTCTTTTTTTTTTGGTGGATTTTGTTGTTGTTACAATGATTCAATGAACTTGTTTTCTTAGCTTCCTTTCAACTGGTCAGTATATATTTTCAGTGTGTCCACCTTTCAGTTTGTATCATGTTACTCTTGAAGTTTCAAATTGAAACTGAAATGAAATTGTCTCTATGACTCTTTTTAGCTTTAAGATAAATGACCAAAGACTGACCAGTCACTCAACTTGTGTCAAATTCGTGAATGTAAATGTTGTACCAATTGAGATCAGTTGAATTTGAACCCTTTTCGAAATCGTTTTCTTCTTTTCTATTTCAACATTTTCCCTTTTCCTCCTTCTGAACTTCACAAATCAGAGTCACTCTTTTGAAATCACTTCTCATCATCCCTCCCAACCCTACGACCTTCCTGTTATACAGTTTCCTCCTTCCTCTTATTTTCCACTCTCATTTCCTCTTCTTGGTATATATAATTTTTGCTTCTCTCACCAGAAAAAAATATAAGAAAACATATAATCTGCTGAGTTGAAACATTTACACCATCATCATCATCACCATGTTTTATATCTCTGAACTTTTGTTCAGAACTTTTTTCAACTCTTCCCACAGTTCACATTGTTTTCCAATCTCATTCTAACCATTTCAATCTACTTTTATTCAAGTAATTGAATGAATATGAAATCTATGGTGAGACTGTTCGAGGAGAAAAAAGTTCTGATAACGAAAAATTGACCTCGATGCTTGGAATACCATATGAAAATCTCATCATGAAATTTGATTGGATAAAAATATGTTACCTGAATAATAATGATGAATAACAGAATAACCTTGAAAACGGAAACAAGAAAAAAATAATAAATTTGAAATGAATATCATGTAATAATAATAACAATTTCCAACTTTGTTTACTTTTAAATTGAAAACTTTTTTCTAATTTTCTTCCATGAAAATAAATCACCACCAAAGATCAGGGTGATTTTCATCATGAAGAGATAATCATCATCAAAAAAAAAGGAGAAGGAATAAAAAACCAATGAATATCCTAAAGATAAACATATTATCTTAATCTAACTGAAGCCAAGAATTATCATATATCATACATATAAGATATAATCTGTTAATCTCTAAATGGCATAACTTTAATTATGATCATGATGATGATAATCAAAGTTAATCATCTTGAAACAAAGTTGAGTTTAATCAGTAACCATGAAAATAACAACAAAGTCATCTAACTGACAAGTTACATATAAACAGACAGACACTCTGAGGCTGATGAAAAATGGCTTCATGATGTTTCACCATGATAATGTTTTCGTACCAACATCTGAAGTAGGAAAAAAACAAAATAAACCTAATCAAGATTCAGCGATAAATTTAAAATAATGATAATTATGGAAACAAAAATTGCATGAAAATCAGGCTAATTAATTATAATCACCGTGATTATAATCATGAGAGTCTGGTAATAGGATGGAAATACAATTTCACCAAAAAAAACTAAACACAACAAAACAAAACCATCACAAAGTTAATGATAACATTTATTGATATATATTAGCTTAATCCAGTTGATTGGGATGAGTATTTAAGCAATTAATTGTTGTGACAATAAATCATCATCATCCTCATCAGTTAATTAATCCATTTAATGGTGATTTGTTTTGATGATGAAGAAAATAAAAATCAGAAAGATGAGGTTCAATTTTTCAACAATCAATTAGCTTAACAATTTAGTAGAGAAACGAAAGGACAATTAAGATTAACATCGAGATGAAATTTGATTATGATAACAATTGACTTTCAATGACGATGATTAACTTTTATCCATCGTAATTATCACTAATTGTGATGGTGTAATGGTTTAAGAAGAAAACAATTGTCACCATTATCATTACCAATTGATTACTTGAGACAATCCGTAATCATTACCAGAGATAATAAAGACAATCACAAATCTGATTTGATTGTAATGATAAGATTAGTGGGTGGATGTTGATTCTTAAACTAAATTAACTTAATCACTTTGTCCTTTTACCATTGAGCTAACGTTGTTTTCTGTATACATGATGAATACTTGATGATTGTCATGATGTTGATCTAAAAAATTGTCAAGGTGAATATTTTTCCTCTCTATCAGTAACCTTTTTTTATCCTTCTCATAAATCTTGATACATTCATTTAACTCAATCAGTCTCATCATCATCTGTTTATCATCCACCTCTTCATCCTCTCTCTCTCTCTCTCTCTCTCTCTCTCTCTCTCTCTCTCTCTCTCTCTCTCGAGACCAATATCATTTTTGTATCAGCTTAACGGTAATTCATGTCACTTAGTCGATCGACTCATTCACTTGGACATTCATACGACTAATATAAACCATTATCATTATCACCCTAATCATCTTGATTATCATCAACATTACTGACCATAGACTCACTCTCATATAAAATTTGGTGAGATGAGTAATCAAAACTATTGATATAAATTATCATATAATGTCTCAAAGTGTATGCATGCAATGAATGAGACTCAGTATTATGTGAATGATTTTTGTTATTTCCTATGGATGAAAATTGTTGTTACACACAATGGGATATACTTAATGGCTTAGATATATTTTTTTCCTGTGCCTTGTGTATATGAATAATATACAGGGTGCAAGGGAAATTATTAGATTCCTTGTGATGGTGAAAATTTATTATCAAGTTTAATTTTGATTATGATTCCCCAGTGGCTGTTGAATATAAATATAAATGTATTAAAGTGTCGATATACATTTAATGAGCTTTCCCATTCAGAATCTTTTCCATATAAATAAAGCTAAACATTTTCACTGTTAATCTTTGCAAAAGCCAAAAACCAGATCTAAAAACGGTGACTACTAGACTTTTATATTAGAGTTTTAATGATGATGATGAGGAAGAGGAAGAAGAAGATGATGATGATGATGATGATGATAAGTATTAGCATTATGATAACAATGTTATGATATTAGCGATTTAAGTTAAAGGGGGATTTTGACTTCGAGTCTGTGTGGATGTTGATGTTGATGAGGATGAGGATGATGAAGAAAACAATCAAATCATCAATGCTCAATAACTTATATTAGAGTAATTTTCTGGCTTTTCATCTTCTCTCACTTATTTACTGTTATGATGATGCGGATGATGAGGATGCTAAGAAGGAGGAGGAAGAGGAGGATAAAAAAAACCATAAATCACTGGAATCGCGTGGCCGTTAAATGGGTTTCCAAAATAGGGATTTACTGTTAAATAAATTCCTCATCATCTCTTGATTTTTTTTCTTCTTCTTCTTCTTCTTCTTCATTATCAGTATCTTCTTCTTAAACGTCACGAGTCACCGATTTCTCTCCCTCTCTGGCTACTGTTTTTCTCTCTGTCTCTCATCATCTTCGTCCTCTTGATCTTGGTGGCAATGAAAAGAAATCTTTCATTCTTGAGCTTGATGATAAGGAAGAAAAGGCAAGAAGATGAAAAAGATGATGAAGCTTTAGCTTAAGATTAATTCTAAACCTCTAATCATCATCGCTCTCCTTTTGTTTATTATTGTAATTTACTTGCGGTAAATTGTTAAGTAAACTTACTTAAAAGTTTTGATTTTGTTTACTGAAACTTTCAAAGTTTCGTCTATGTTTTTATTTACTCCTGGATTCTGATCATTGACTGAGTATTCAAATTACATGTTAATCTTTATACACGGAACAGGATTTACGGTCAGTAGTCTCTCTCTCTCTCTCTCTCTCTCTCTCTCTCTCTCTCTCTCTCTCTCTCTCTCACTATGTGAGAAGAAAAGTCTTTGTAACGGTTTTTTCTTTCTCTTCACTAATGATCAACAGTCAATGTTGTTGAGATGCTAATTATCCGAGGGGCATCTTAAAGGTGTGTCATTTTGAGAGAGAGAGAGAGGGTCAAAGGGAGAGGTCAATTCTCATGGATTTTGTTTGTACTGAGATGAATAACAAAAAGACCAATGGTCAGTGAACCATGTAGATGATATGATGATGAACTCGTGACCGTTAACAAATAGCTTTATCAATCTTAATCAATTGCCTGAAGGTATCTTACCTTATATTCAATTGTTATCATCAATCATTTTTATCACCTGAATCATTATCATCATTTGATGATAAATTATTATCATGATTATGTAATTATTTGACTACCTAAGGAGTAACCATATCAAAAGGATTAACTGTCAACAATTTGTGAATTATAATCATTAATTAATCACAATAATCACTGTTCATTTAATTAAAATTGATTATTATTATTTGAAAACATGGGTGTCAACGTTTTTTTTTCAATAGTCAATTAAAGGTGAAAGTTAAAAGAGTTATATAATTAATAATTAGCTTAATTTAATCATCATCCACCTAAATTAGCAATGATAATCAACCTTAATCAATTGATTTCATATACAAAAAAAAAGTGAAAGATTAAAAAAATTTTCCACTTTCTTTGAATTTATTTTATTTGCATGATTATCATCATGACTCAACATCATCATGAAATCATGATGACTCAGTTTTGTATCCACAATTCAGTCAACTTGAAATGATACAAATTAATCTCTCTCTCTCTCTCTCTCTCTTCATGAATAATTATCATTTGCACCTTGAAATGAAATTAATAAGCTTCTAATTAAACAACCAGGTCAATTGATTAATAATCAGTTACCACGCACATGAAGTGAAAAGTTTTTAAATCCAAAAGATTCAGAGATTTGGAGAGATTATAAAAAAATTCATGGGAAATATTTAATATCTATCATGATATAGTTGAAAACTTCATTGAAATTGCTGAAAAAAATTCTCATGATAAAATATTAGTTAATATTTCATCTCATGGGTAAAGATGGTGAAGAAATTTTTTTTAGAGATGACTGACTTTCCATCCTATTTCCGTAGCCGTTTATCCATCACTTCCCTTTCATTTCACTCTCTCTCTCTCTCTCTCTCTCTCTCTCACGGTCGTAACTCTCATCTTCATCTTCTTAGGCTTCCTCGTCATCATCCACCTCACCCTTTTCCCTCCTTCCTCTTGAAAAATTTTTCTTCATTCACATTACTGTTATTTACTCAATCATTTTATTTTATTGATCATCTTTCGAACTCAGAACTTATTGAAAACTGGGTCATTGTTATAAACAGAAATAATCTGATATTAATGAATTCCTATCATTCATTTTGAGAGACCATTCAATGTGAGCATTTAACATGAGGCTCAAATCTGATCAGTACAATTTATTAAAAGTTTGATTTCTAAAATATTTAAACGCAAATCATGTGTGTAATCATGAGAAGATAATAATAATATCAAAGAGCATTTAATACAATGAACAAGCAGAATCCAACCAAATAAATACCTTTTCATGAAATGTTGGGGAGAACATAAATTCTAATGGAAATTTACATGATGAAATAAGATAACATTGTGTTTCTTGTGATAACAAAGTGATAAATATCCACTATCAAGCTCTTATACCATTGAATTTGATCAGAACTTTTCTTTTAGAACAAAAAATAATAATATTTCTCTGGCATTATGATTTATTCAAATTATGAAAACTATTAAACTTTGCCAAAGTTTTCCATTATTTTCATGAATAAAACTCAATCACAACCTCTACTCAGTGTGGGGTCACCATTGAATTCAAAAGTTAAATATATTATCCATCCAAAGCATGCGTTTGATATTAAAATGGAGGAAATATGAAGTAACCATAGCTGAAACTGCATCCAGAACCACTTCCGTTTACCATTGTCAAAGTTCAAATCTGAGAAAAATCTTCTAATCATAATGTCCAAAAGTTCAAAACTGCAAATTCTAATGAAATCGAAATCGGACCAAAAAATTCAACCATTCAAAATAATCTGTCAGTCCAATTCACCCAATTCTCATGGTGAAAATACTAATTTCAGCGACTGAATAATAATGACGATAAGTTGAAACATTTACAATTACTTTCTCCCTCTCATATTCTGGTGTTTGAGCCTTTTCATTATCATTCAGTTATATTGATAATAATAACTACTACTCAATAGTTACCACTTTCAAGTTAATGTTAGATTATGGTTCAAGCAATTACAATTCAACTTTACCCTGAATACATGAATTAATCTGATTCCTGGTTTTTTTATCTGATTATGCCTTTTGTTATTAGTACCATTATTATCATCATGATCATTACACAAAGATATTACCAAACATTATGTCCAATAGATATTACAACAAATGCTATTAAATTGATGATGATAATGATAATGTTAAATGTTGACATCAAACTGATTTTCAGGTAAAACATTTTGTTGATTGTTGGTATTGGTTAACAATTAGCCTTCTCCAAATAAAAAGAACAGATTTGTTTTAATATTATCATGTTTGAAAATTATAATTGATTAGATTAGATAGAAATCGTATTGATAATATGTTTACTTTATCCTATTTCATCATCATTTCCTTTTCCGGTTTAAACTTTTTTGTTCTAATCTATTTACTTTTATCACATTGAAATTAATGAGAAACAGAAGATTTAGATTAACATTCATCTTCCTTATAAATCTAATACTGATTATCACTTAATCCAAGGTGATAATCAGTTGATTCATTAAACAGAATCGATTGAATTAATTTTCGTTGGAAAATTTTCCTTCAACTCTCATTTCATGATAATAAATATCTTGAATCATAAGTTTCTCCTGCCATAAGTGATACATTAACTATCAAAATAATGATGATAATATTAGTAGATATTAGAAAATGTTTCTGTTCAAGCTAATACATCAATGAAATCATCATGAATGTCCCATGGGAGGAGGTTCAGAAGTAACAACAACTGAGACTTGATGAAAATGGTTCAAGGTGCTCGGTGTTGGTATATATTATAATATGTTCATATCCACTTTCATGGTAATAATAACAATACTAAATAAAATATATAACTTAAACTTCATGATAGGTTATTCAACTCACATAATAAATATACCCTGAAAAAAAACTAATAACTTTTGTCATGAATCTACGTTCAGGATGAAATACAAGTCTAAGTTAAGAAAAAAAGTTCCAACCGAACAAAAGGAAATGTAAAAAGAAAAAGAGCGAAAATTTCAAGACACTTCTGATGAACTTTCATGAATCTAACTCTTTCTGTTACTGGACTCGCTTTCATACTTCATAAAATTTTCTGTTACGAAATAATTTTCGTAATAATGAGTAATGGAGGGTAAAGTTCCCAATTCGAATTTTATAACTGAACATTTTGTTATGGTCAATTTGGTCTATTATCTTTTCCATGAGATTGAACCTAATTTTCCCATTTAAATTGAAATTTAATGATAATATCCAAATGAACTCAATTGAATATCACATTAAATTCTGTGAGAGACAAAAATAAAATCTTCCCATTTAGAAAGTCAATTATTTCATAATTTTCCAATGATTTGATAATTTCTGCTATATGTCAATCAATCTGTCAATTAGCAAACTGAATTAACATGTTGATTTGAATTGTTGTCAAGATTATTTCACTTTTCACCATCATGAAGGTTACATTGTTTCACATTACATGATGAATAAATTTGTTAACTTTGATTGACAGATTATCATTTTTTTTCTCCAAATTGTTAACACTACAATTAAGTAATCATGTCAGGTGTTTACATCATCAATGACAATTTTGAGGTTTCTTTTATTACTATGAAATAAGATATAATGTAATCATTTTAAATGTAACATGATAACAATAATTTATTGAATCTATTAGTATTTGATTGATTTGAACAAGTTAAAAACGAAATCAAAATTTTCCAATAAGAGAGTTGATTGTTTATCTAAACAGTTTTCTTTTCAAACTATTGATTATAAACATTTAACATTCATACACCGAGTGGATTAAAAAATTCAATTCCAAGGCGTCGACTTTTTGTTCAAAATCTCAAGGATAAGCTTTTAATCAGGGATAATCATATGAACATCCGTTAGTTAACATTGATAATATTTCACAGTAACGCCTAGGTTATTTTCATGTTGATTTACCTGAGAAAGAAAAAAAAATTTATATTATTATGCTGATGATGATTATGGATACGTTGTGTTAGAGATTAAGGTAGATTCATGTATCATTGTAATCATTTTTTATCATCTTTTGGGTGGAGATGAATACGGATATCCAGGGGGGAAGATGAGATTGGGGTGGTAAGAAGAAAGCTAAAAGATTGATAATAATATATTAGATTTTGATGAGGGAGTGAGAGCTAAGATGAAGCTAATGAATGAAAATTGAGATTGAAACATTATCATACTCATCACTTCATATTCATAAAGTGAGTGTATGTGTGTGTGTGTGTGTGAGAGAGAGAGAGATTCTTGTATCATTTTCTCAGATAAATGACATGATGATGGAGATGATTAGTGAACCACCCAAGTTGAAATGAAACCTCATGAAATGTGATAGAAATACCTGTTAATGTATTGGAAGAAGGTAAAAGAGTTCCAGAGAGAAGTTGAAGAGTGAGAATTATCTTCTCTTACTTTTCATCTCCCTCATCAACTTATCTTCCATCATCATCATCATCATTTATCTGTCTGTCTATTACTCTAATCTCAGTGATAAAGATAAGGTGGTTCTCTTTCCTCAGGTGTATTGGAACAGGTTCAAAGGTAAAATATTATCTTCATCATCTTAATCAGTCTCATCTCTCATTCTGATTATCATCATCTTCTTGTTTCTCAAAAAATAGATTAAAAATAAATTCAAGGTTAATCATCATTATCAAAAGTAAAATCCTCTTCCTTATCATGTTAATCGGTTTTTTTTTCAAACTTTTCATCAGGTTGATAATTTATATTTTATTATCATTATCTAGATCATAGTTAAATGCTCATGATGACAATTATTATTTGATCATTATCATTATAATCATGAACTAATAATAAAAAAAAATTATTATCATCATAAATTCAAGAATGAGAAATTATTATCATCTGAAGATAACAATGATGATTCACATAGAAAAAAAGAGATAAACCAGAATGCTGAGGTTACCATGGTTACCAGTCAGTCCAAAATTCATTGGCTCAATGAAAGTCAATGAGCCCATTAATGGATAGTATTAATATAAATGATTTCATTTTCAAAATTACCAAACAATCAACTAACTAACTTTTAATGATCAAGTAAACAATAAAAAAAATCCAGTCGATTGATGAAAAAATTGTTACCTTTAATTAGTAATAACTTGAGTTATCACATTAATATTGATAATATACAATTAATATGCTAATCATGATAAAATTTGACCTGATTTTTGGTTGAACTTATTGGGAATTTTAGAGCTAAATTGATTGCTAGTTAATCGGAAACAATTTACTTATTGAGTGTAAGCAAAGTGAATCAATAAATGATCAAGTTTTTTTCTGAATTTTGTTATAAAAATTAAATGAGTTGAAGTTAAAAAGTTCAAGTCTTTGTTATCGTGTTATTATCATGAACATATTCATTTATGTATATTAAACCAAAAAGGGACAAGATAATATTAATAGGGAGAGTAGGTAATGGTGATGAAGAAAATGAGAATATGATGAGTATTCATGAGGAATCAGAATAAGTTCTGATATATTATCGAGGAGTAAAAAAAGGAAGAAAATTTCAACTCTATTAAAGGTTGCAAAGTAAAAAACCATCAATTTAATGATGATGATCGTGAAGATGATGATGATGATGATGATGATAGTGTTTTGAAACTTGTAATATTGCTCATCATCATCATCATCAAATGAAAAGTTTCACTTTCATGATAATAGGTAGAAAGTAATGGTGATGATATTTTCTAAAGGATAATTTCAAGTTATCGACCAATAACAGGAAAGAGAGAAAAAAGAAAGAGGAAGATAAGGAAGATGGAGAGGAGATGATGATGATCAGGAGGAGGAAGATAAAATTTTGTTCAGCCAGACTGGGATTGAAAATAACTCCCTGGAGGTTAATGCTATGTATTATTAGAAAGGTAAAGACTCATAGTGAAGCTAAAAATATATATATCCTCAGACTGAAATTCATTCAATTCTGAATCAAAATAGTCACTGAATTTATAGCTTAAGCTTAAAGACTACATGAGAGAGTGAATTACAGGGGGTGATGGTGGGCATGATAAAGTTTCGAGATTAAATTGGTATAAAATGGATATCGTGTACAAATGATATTAGTGACAATTGTAACACGAAAATGGTACAACTTTGAATTTCGAACCTTATTTTCACCCTCAGAATTTTCATCATTCATGTACATACACCTGAATTTGAACTTGTATTCAGATTTCTCATTTCAAAATGATTCAGTGTACATGATTTACTCTCCCGAAACTATCACTGGATCATCAATATTTGAATTTGCAAACTGCCAACAACATGACCAATGAATAAAGTTCTGATGTTATTATTGTTTGCCTGATTTTTTTTTATTCTTCATGGAATCAGATTAATCTGTTTGTAGATAATTTTGAAATCCAATGATTGAATTTACTGTTCAGGTCAGCATATATTGTGTGGATTAATTTAATGAACCTTATGCATTGGTCAGTTGAGATTTTCTTTATTTGTTTTCATCGTTGGTCAGTATTGAAGGTTAATAGGATGAAGTGGATGAACCTTATTGGATGATGATGATTATCAAATTAAATGGTCTGGGATGAAGGGAGGAAGAAGATGATGATAACAATGAAGATACACAGAGAGATGATGATTATGATGATGATATAATGTTAATCACGATCAATGTTGACCATTTCTGGATCATTTAACTTGACCAACGGAGTTAATCATCAATCAATTTGATTATATTCCAATTGATTTGCTATTATCATTGTATCACTTTTTTGCTATCCTATCAAATTAAATTTCCTCTAGTATCATGATTAACAATTCATTTAATTATCTTCTATTTTCTGCAACTTTACCAAGTTTCAAATAATCATCATGTTCATGAATCATTATCTAAATTTGTAATAACTTTGAATGTTAAATTTGTTTCCTGTTCATGAAATGTTCATCATGATATCATCTCATGTTAACAACTGAGAATTCAATTGAAAATCAGAGTTAATGATGTTAAAAACATTTAATTCAGGTGATTATCATTTTCATGGGGATAATTATTACATTACCATGATGACTGATAATTTGCTGAATAAGTTCAGAGTGAAAAGCTGATCAATTCTGAGAAAAGATGAGAAAAAAGTTCACTCAGTCAAGTTCAATATCCAATCAATAATATTAATCAATATGATTTAATAAGTGGATAAAAATTTTCTGGTTTCTATTAAATCTCCAAGGAAATTAACTAATAACTTGAAGATATTGATAATAATATCAAACATTGTATCTTCCAGTATAATAATTTCATCATCATCATTTAAGTTGATTGTTATTTATTGATTGTCTCTGTAACTGTTAATATTTACAATTGACTTTCCTCTCTATTTTTTCACAATCAACAAAAATGATTTACAATTAAAATTAACCAGAAAAATAAATGTTATCCAAAAGAAAACAGTTTTTCCCAATCATTTTCAATGTTTATCATTCATTAGAAAAACGGAAACTCTGATTATAATGATTAACTGATTATCATTACGATTAACGGAAGAAAGTAAATGTAACTTGTGATTCTTGGAATCCATAATTTGATTCTGTATATATTATCATGACATGTTATCATGATATTAACAGAGATGTTCAGGATGATTAGGAATTAGACAAACAGGATGATTAACTTTCATTATCTTAGAACTCTAGGAAAAAATTTCTCAACTCAATCAGATAAATCAGTTAATTGTGATTCCAGATTGATCACCATTAATCCTAATGAACTATTGGTTTGATTGCTTAAAGTTTCAATTCCAATAAAACTTAACATGATAATCAATTAATCATGACTACACCTTGAATCTATTTCTTATTTACACTCAGAAACAATCAACTAAATCAATTGGGTAAATATTTGCTCGATTGTTAAAAATAATAATACACAACAACAATCAATTGATTAACTATTATTAGAGTAAAGAAAAAAGCAAAGAAAATTGATTCTATAACAATCAACGGTCATCAGATGTAATTAACTTTAACTAATCCTTAACTTGACGATTATTATCTTAATCCATTTGAAAGATTATCTTTTGAAAAGATTAAGATTATCATTTATTGTATAATAATTAAATAAAGTGAATAATAAATTATCAGGTAATGTAAATATGTCACAATAAAAATGATATTCATTGTTTAACATATGACAGTTATGGTGAATTGTATAATATTTATATGATTAGAACAATATAATAATAATAATTTACTTGGAAGAAGAAAAAAGTTTTCACTTCGATTTACATATGATTAAAATTTTGCCTCGAATTCTGAACACTATTCGAGGTTCGAGAATATTTTTTATTATCATTTGTAAATATTATATTCAGTTGTGTGGGTTAATGTGTATTTATATAATAGTAATACTATGGAGTTGAGTACAATGTGAATACACAGATAAAAATAAAACTGATAAGCTAAATGTTGGTATGGGTTATGATTAAGCCCCCAATGGATATGAGCCATTGCTTTTCATTATCATGAGCTTTGGGTATTTTCTCATCTTCTTTCAGCTTCTTTTTTCCTCAGTTTTTGTTGTGTTATATTCAATGGGTAGATAGATGGATGAGAGAGTCAAGTTCTAAGGCCTATGGACAAAGATACGATGTGATATGGGCCATAAATCATTGATCAACAAGGCAACCGCTTGAGGTGACGCTCACTATTCACCCACTTTTACTGTATCTTTGTTTGTTTCTTTCACTTCCTCCACCTCCTCTCTCCATCCTCATCTTCATCTCTCTTATTATATCCCAGACATTTAAAAAGCTTATTACCAATAATCTATGAAAGTCTATGGGTTTTTCTTCATGTTCTGGTGAACTTTATCTTCCCTATTTTTCATAAGTTATGGTGATCTTTATCCTGCCTTTCTCATCATCATCATATCTCTTTTGCTCTCTCTCTCTCTCTCATTATATCTTCTTCTCATCTTTTTATGTTCCCTTTCTTCATCCTTTTCAAGGTTCTTACAAAAATGACACCATAACAGAAGCAGTTTAAATGCAAGATGAAAATGGTGATGATGATGATAATCAGAGGGAGTAAAAGGATACAGAGGAGATACTATGAGATCAATAAAAAGGAAACAGTTATTTTAGAGGAAAAAAATATCTTCGCTCTGGAAACGGAAACAAAAGATTCTGCTCTGCAAGATATTACATGAAAACCTAAACATAGTGATTAACAATAATCATTAACAGAATTGATCTAAACTTTTTCATCTATTACAACCATTTTGACAACAAGAAAAATTAATCTACTCTATGAAAATATCATGAAAAGCTTTTACAAACATCACCATAGTACATGATACAGATTATCATGGAAAGTGAAACATGAAAATCTTTTAATCATTTAAAGGATAATCAATATTTTCGCGGCCAGTTAATTGAACTTAGGAAATCTTCATCTTTGTGTTGACAAGTTACAAGAGACACTTAATTTTGACTAAATTTATACCTTCATCTTGTCTCATCTGCATCTTAATCATCACAATTTCAAGTAACATTTCAAGTCCTGAGTAAATTTCAGCTGAAAAAAAAACAGATTCCCCATTTTTTATGAGTTTTTCAGGTTTCTGGCAATTAACTGTCATCATTGGCATTGACCCTTGACCTGGTCTCTTCGAGATAATCATTATCATCATCATTTCCCAGAAAAAAACATCAACATGCAAAAGACAATTTGAAACCTACAAGAAAATAGCATCACTAGTGGTTACTTTAGTAGTCGCATCTTTTTAACCATTTTTCATCCTCATCTTTTATCATCTTCATCTTCGTTTTCATTTTTCCTTTCCTTTTAAGACTTACTTTCTATTCTTGTTAACAGCATCCTCATCTTCATTATCTTCATCATCATTATCAACAACTTTAAGTTTAGGTTCTTCTCTCTCAATCTTCATCTTCATCGCCTTTTTTTCAGTTAACACTTAGATGATTCTTTTGTCTAATTCAAAGTTTTGTTTACAAACTCACAATTATCATCTTCATCCTTATCCTCATCCTCATCATCATCAATGATAAGTGGGCGACAAAAAGTTATCACTGACAAAATGAAAATGATGATTATCTTTATCACAATTACAGTTGAAAATTTGATATTATCATGAAATGTTTGTCAATATAAAAATAACTTTCACTGAGATCATTGTAACATTAATCACAATTAACCAATTGATCTTGAAGGTGAACAATTAAATAAATCAATCAACACCCTTGCAACCTTAATTGTCTCAAAGGTTAAATTATCATCAATTAATATATTCCTTGAAAAAAAAAATGATAAACATAATGATTACTAAATTGTCCTAATTGATAATCACTTGATAATAACAAATTATCCCATCTAAATGCTCAACAATAAGGTAAATTGTGATTAAGTAAATATAATAATTGATTACGATTAACAATGAAAAATAAAAAGTCAACACATAAATCATAATTATCAAATCAATAATCAAACACAATGGTTAATGATTAATAACTAAAGTAAATCACCAAATAATAATGAATATGATCAATAGTAAATTTCAATCAAGACAAACAATTGAAACAAAATCTTAAGCCATTAGGATGAGCCATTAACTTGAAACTGTGTCTGGTCACTTTGTGGTCAAGCCAAAGATGATGATGATGATGATGATGATAATTTTGAAGGGATAAAAATAGATTGAAAAAGTTTTATCATCATTTTAATCAAGGGTTAAAGGTAAGGTTATCATAATAACCTTTGTATTTGGGATAAAACAATCAAAGGTTGTTGTCATGGTGTAAGAGGTTGGGATGGTGGGGATGATGAGGATGAGGATGATAAAGATGAAGAGGAGGAGAGAGACGGAAGAGGAGGAAAAGTTGAAAGAGAAAAGATGACAAATATTATCAAAAGAAAGAGATAAAGAAGATAAATAAGAGCGCATGTCATCATCATCATCATCATCTTCTCACTGCAAATGAAAGCGGGACTTTGACTTTAGTTTTCACTTGAACATCAACTGCCAACAACAATTAAGTAATCAACAATTAGAGAAAAGAAAATGTGATCAACTAATTGAACTTTTTTTTCTATTAATCATTTATACGAATTATGATTTAGTTTTCCAATTGATTTTCCATGTAAAGGATTAAGGAAAAAGTTCAATTTCTTCGGGATATTCGGAAAATCGTTTCTTTCGTGTTTATGTGACTTTGGTTCTAATTTTTTATTTTCATGATCGAAATTCACTAATTATGATTAAATCAATGGTGTCACAATGGTCTCACCTTGTTGGTGCTCTTCTCTCTCTTCCTTGTCTTCTTTTAATCATCTTAATCTATTGTATTGGATTTTCATTCATTCGAATGCCTGGAAAATGTAAACATTCACTGATCAACATTTTACTCTTAATCACAAGTACAATCACTTTATTCACAGTTTCACTTACACTTCCTAGTTTATCATCTTCATCCTCATCACTATCAGGTAACCATCTTGGTTATCATTCTTGTCTTATATCATCAACATTGGTAAACTTTTCAACTTTATCATGTCTCCTATGGATGTTATTAAGTGCTTTCTCAATGTACCAAAGTTTAACTCATTCAGCCCATGAGATTTCATTGACCATCAATTCAACATCAACCTCATCCTCATCCAATAACAATAATTGTACAAAATCATCAACAACCGATGACAATGAAGATGAAGATGAAATTGAGCCAAACCATGAAGATGAGGATGAAGAAGATGAAGATGATAATTTAAAAATTCCACCAGATTTACCTCTTCAATCTCGTTCACAATATCATCACCATCATCTTCATCCTCATCATCCTCATCATCAATATCATCCAACAGCAACCTTATCATCAGGTATCTTATCAGGTAAAAAGTCATCATTACAATTATCATCATTGGTAACAATTTTCAGCTATTATCTGTTTGCATATGGATTAAGTACCTTGATCTGTATATCATGTTTACTTATCAATACCAATAACAACAATTACAATCAACAACAATCAACTCACACAAATGGATCAACAATTTACTCTGCAACAACTTTACACTCACCTTGGAACCTTTTATCATCCCAACCTGTTCCCTCATTATCATCATGTTATCATGTAACCCTGATGACACCCACAGGCTATATAATTACCTATGGTCCAATTGTGTTACTTTTTTGCCTTAACCTGATTGTTTACCTGATTGTTGGTTGTATCTTAACCTGCCTTGGAACCAATATTGTCTCACCTAAAGGATCAACAAGCCTACAGCAACAACAACAGCGACATCATCATGACCGATTTCATGCTTCCCATGATGATAATGAATCATCAATTAAATCTCATGGATTAAATGATCACACTGATGGTAATCAATCAATTAAATTTGATCTTGAATGGACTTATCGAAGACAATTGTTTGCCCAAATTGGTTTGTTCATCCTCTTCACTAATCTCATTGTATCAATGATATTTCTTGTTTCATGGAGACCATTTTCATTTGTAAATCATCATCATCTATCAACCACCACCCACTCATCATCATCATCATCATCATCATTTCCAATTGCAGAAGCATCAATTTCATCCGAAACAATCAATGGATCCATTATATCATTGACAACATCACCAACCTCAAACTCAAATTCAAACTTAACGGAATCACTTTTAATCCTAACCAACAATTCAACCTCACATTTGATTCCATTACCTTCATCCTCATCCTCATCTTCATCATCTTCATCTTTTTCTACCAATGGCCACTCATCTTATCTTCCATCATCATCGACCAACTTAAATGCCTTTCAAATGGATCAACTTTTCTATGGATTAATATACAGTTTATCCTCTTTTCTAATTGCATCTTACTTGATGATTCTTTACGTTTTTCGACGTTCCGATGTTCGAACCTTATTAACTTATTGGTTTAAAGGTTCTAATGGTAATCGACGCTCTCATAATCAATATAATCAGTATACTAATCATCGAACCAATAATAATAATCTCAATGGTAATAATGGGTTAGAGGTTAATCGTGGTTCCAATTGGTTTTGTTGTTGTTTCTCAGATTCGACCAAGGAATCATCTTTAATACCTAAATCATCATCATCATCATTTAGCTCAAGCATTATTACAATCAGCTCATGAGACATCAACCCTAACCTCATCTTCATCTCTTGTTAATGCTAAATTGTTGTTAAACAATATTGATGATACAGCTACAATTAACGGTAAAGAGCTGGCTCATGGTTTAGTATACGAGGAAATTAAATCAACTAATAATGATTCACTGATTAACCTTAACAATTCATCTAGAATTGCATCAATCCATTCAATTAATAAAAGTAATAATAGTAAATTGATTAACAATATTTCATCTAATTGTCAATCAAAACAACAATTGATTAATCATCATCAGAATCATAATCAACCAAAACAACCAAGTTTAATTGAATCAACTTCATCTACACCATTAATTACAATTGATTCAAATAACAGTTCATCATCACAAGTTAATTATCATCTTAATTATCATGAAGCAAATCATGAGGTTTTCATTAATCCAAAATTAAATGCAATTGCTAAGAAATTTTTTGAAAAAAATCGCCGTAAACAACAACAACAACAACAGCAACAATTAACTAATTACGATAAAGATAAAAATAATTTCGATACTAAAGATATTCAAAGTATAACAAGATCAACATCTTCATTTAAAAGTGACCATCAGCAATCAGTTAATCATCATCAGCATCCATTGACCGCATCAATTTTTTCAAATCGACCTCGATTATCATTTGATAATGGTTACCATTCAAATGGTCATCCTAAAGGTCATCATCATGTAAAAAGTTCAGTTTCAGGATCTGCATCAGTTGTTGGTGTTCCCATGAGCAGATCATCAGGATTTACAAGTGAAATTGGTGAATTAATCTCGAGACTTCATCCACCCACAATCACTTCCTCTTCCTCTAATAACAAGCAAAGTTTCCCACCTTCAGTTATCACCCAACCCTTACCACCACCACCCTCAACTCTTAGCGGATCAATTCAAGGTCCAACAAAGGCCAAAAGTGACATTACCTGTTGGAGTCCGTCCTCATCGTTTCTGGCCAAATGGCAAGGGCCACGATCCAATCCACCTCCATTACCTCCCTTACCCACTCGTAAGGAGCTAATGTCAACCGGTCGTCAACAGCCAACAGTCATGGTGGGAACACCGAGAAGACCCCAATTAACCGGAAAGGATACAATGAACAACCAACACCAAGATCACAACATTAATGATAATCTAACTTCCGGATTACGGGTTAAACTTTCAAACCGGAAGCTTCCACCCTCACCGTCCAATCTTACCAAACCTTTAGTCAAGGTAAGAGAAAATTTTTCAATTAACTAATAACAATTAACTTCACCAATCATTATCATCTTCATAAACACAATCATATTAATCATTTGGTAATTAACTTTATCACTATTATTATGATATCTCTCTAATCTTAATGAGTTAATTGTTGGGTTTCATGGTGCTAATGATTAACTAATGTGTCCATCAATGGATTAACTGATTAAAACTTTTAATCGCCTATTAAATTGTTGTTAATAAGAAAATTAAACAATTTTTATTAATATTTTTAGTCTCTCATTGGATTAACATGGTAATGAGTCAGATAAGATAATCAACTTTAATCAATCATTAACCTTAATTGATTTGATTGTTTTTTCTTGGAAGGAAAAAATTAACTAAATTATTACACTTACTACATAATAAGATAATTGTTAATTTGTCAACACAATTATTAAATTTGATTCAATGAATTATGAGTTTGTTGTAAATGATGTTGATGACAAAATGTTACGATGGTTATATTGTTAAACCAAACAATTTAAATTGTTACCATTTAAACAGATAAATTAACAGTGATGACAATTGATGCAAATTGATTTTTTTACTTGTGTAAATTAACTTGATTTGCATAATTATCATCAACTCATGTCAATGATAATCATGGTGACGATTTAATTATAACTCAACAATCATAATTATCGTCATTGAAATGAATGATAACTTTTCCTCCTCTCATGGTGATAAAATTAGACATGAAGATGAGGATGAGACTAAGATTATCATCATCACCAAGAATATCAACTTCCTCTTCCTATTATTAACTTGACATTTTTTTCCACAATTAACTTTAATTGTCAACAGTTACTTTGTATTAACTTAATTGTTTCAACTCTCATAACAATTTGAACAAAAAAAAAGTTTCCAACCAATGAAAAATTGAATCGATAGTTTTGATTGATCCGATGATACTAAACAATTAACTTTGATTTTGGTTCTCATCAAATTGATTATTAATTATTAATGTATTCGAAAAGCTTTAATAATTAACTTAATTCCTACGGTTGATTGATTGAACATTTGCTGTTTGGAACACAACAATTAATAAACAGATAGAAAATTTTTGTTTTGATTCAACTTTTAATTACCACGTTTAGTTGATTATTTCAATTTCTAAAGGTTAATTGCCGATTGATTGCTGAAAGAAGGATATTAATTGAGTGTGAGAAAGTAACAATTAAGGTAAAAAATTAACATTATCCTTAATAATAATTACTAATCCCAAGTAATATTGTCGTTGATTGTTGTTGGTTGTCATTGCTATGAGATCATTTAATTGGCAAAATTTGATTACGGATCATTAATTAACCCAGTCAACCTTTACACCTTAGCAGTTTATTTAATCAATGATTGTAATCATCATTTTACCAATAATAACAATCAAATGTAATAATAATCTGAGAAAAAGATGAAAACTAGAGAGAGAGAGAGAGAGAGAGAGAGAGGAAAAGTTGATTACTTATCATTAGGATGTTACTTTTAATTGACTTTTACTATGGTAACATTTCATCCTCCACCTCCATCATCTTCATGGATGATGATCAATAACATCCTGCACATCATGATGATCGCCGGCATCCTCATGAGGCCTCATCACCTTATCGATGCGGTTAAAATCATAAGAAAACGATATAACTGTAAAAAGAAGCCGACACCATGATCTTCATTTACTTTTCCTCTCAATCAACATCTTCCTACCCCACCCTTGATCTCTCTCTCACTCTCTCACTTTCTTTCTCACTCTATCTTTGCTCTCATCTTGATGGAAACAAAATCAAACTGAAAATGATGAAAAGTTTCAATCTCTTTAATCTGAATCCAATTGAATGAATCTCGAGATGATTTTGAGATTCTGATGATGATTAATGATGAAAATTGTGTTACATGATTGATGATCATTTATTGTCATTAACTGTCAATTTGGGAAAACAAAATGATTCCAAATGATAGAGATACAAAATTGAATATAAAATCAATTGAAGTTGATTATTGGATAACAATCACTATCATTGAAGATCACAATTGAATTTATTCAAGTGATTAATGGATTAAACAAGAAATGTAAGATTAACATCAAGAGATTTTGAGAAAAACAAAAAGTTCAAATTTGATTAATAAAAACTCAAATTCTGAACATTTATTACTACAAATGAATCCCAATGAGTATTAACTTTCAAATCTGGAAAAACAATAAAACAAACATCATCGTTGATATCTAACAACACAATCTTACATAATCTTGCATGTTAATCGTTGAGACATCATCATCATCATCATCATCATCGTTGATCCTCATCACTAGATTAACAGAATAATCTGTTTCTTGAAACCTACCACAGTGTTTTTACAGTTAATAAAACTACATTATCATCATTTTCACTCTTAATCTTTATCCGCATCTTCATCTTGATATTTATCTATTGACTTTCTTGTGAAGAAGATGATGATTAGAAGAAGAGAAGAAATAATTTTATGTTCTTTTCTTTTCTCCATCTTCTCATCATCATGTTTGTTTATTATTATTTCATTTTCGTTGTTGTTTCTGCTTTTTTGCATCCATTTCAAAAAAGGAAAAAAAAATCTTATTCTGCTCTTGCTGGAAGATAAAAAGCATCTTCGTCTCTCTCTCTCTCTCTTGTTCAGCATCCTCATCACTTTACAGTTATTCATCGATTTTCCATCAGTTTCGGTTGAACCATCAAAACATCACTCACTTTCAGTTCTTTCCTCATTTCCATCTTCCCAATGTGTAAAAATCTTTACAATTCTCATCCTCATCTTCATCATTTCAGATTTTTCTTCTTCTTCCCTTTCTTATTCATCCTCATCCTCTTTCATCATCATTTTTTTCAACATGAATTTACTCCTTCTCATCTTTCTCCTCCCCCCTGATATAACTGTAAAAATTAAAGTCTATATATACATTTGCATGTGTTTCCTTTTCCTTTTTTTTCAATCATCTTCATCCTTGTGAATTAATTAATTAAAATTCAAACTAATAATGAAACTGATGAAAAGCTTAATCTTCATGTTAAAAAGATTACCATGTATCTAATATGTATATTTGACTTCCTGATGATGATGATCAAGTTAATCAAGTTTCCTGTTCACAAGAAAAAATTTAAATGATTAAATTGAAAAGAGACCCAAAAGTTAATTAACGGTAACAATTAGTTAACAATTTTTCAACATTATTCAATGTCAACCAGTTGATCAACAGTTTAATTTAAATTTACTGTTAATCAACTTACAAGAAAATAGTAACTTTGTTAACAGTTAATTTTGTAAACGTTTACCAAATTAACTGATTGCAACTATAATACTGGTAAACAATTAACTCTATTTACAGTTACGTTATATAAATTCAATCTATATCAACAAACTTTTCCACCAATTGTAAGTGATCATTTTAATGGTCATCCTTATATATTGACCTTTAAGAATATACAAAAAGCAATCTTGTTATTAGACCAGTGAATAGTTTAGTAAACAGTTACTTGATTTTCCAGGTCATCTTCATCTTCCTCGTCTTCATTATTGATCATCTTAATTATAATCAAGAATTAACTGTATATTTGGACAATCGATTGGCAAAAAGAATAGCAAACTTAAACTGGACAGTTGAAAAGAAACCGCAAGAAAAACCATTGACCATTCAAATCGATACCTTTTCTAAATCCCCTTGGGCATAAACAATTAATTTCATCTTAACAGTCAATTAAGATGAAGGAAGATTAGACATGTCATCCATCAAGATGATGACCATGATGATGATCATCATGAAGAGAGAGAGAGAGAGAGATGGACAGGATGATGGAGATAATGATCATTTTAACAAGTTTTTTTTCCTATTCCACAAAATTTATTACACTTTTTTAGCAAACATTCAAATCATAAACAAGATTAATGATGATGATCATGATTTTAAGGTCATGATGAAATTCAGACTTGAATTTATTGATTATATTTCCATGATGATGATGAAACAAATCAACTTGATTATTAACAAATTGTTTCAATCTATGAACTCGATTTTTCAACATTTGATTACAGTTATTTATTATATTTATCATGATTGGAAATGATTTGATTACTTTTTCATTGTAACTTTCATCTTGGTATTGAAACAATCAATTGTCTGATTGTTTGATTTATTAATAGGTTTAAATCAAAGTATCCTATCAATGATGGACTGAGAAACAATACCAACAATCAACTGATTATCACAACAATCAAAGGCGTAAATTTATTTACTGTTAGCACGTTTTGCTATACAATTTAGCATCATGATCATCATCATTAACTGTAATCATCATCATCATCATCAATAGTGTACAATATATAATAGGAACAAAAAAGTTTCTGAGTTTTTTGTTCATCTTCATCATGGTGAACTTTGAACAACATGGTGTAAAAGAAGATAAATTTTGAAAGGAAAAATCATTTTCTCTTACTTTATTTGGACGGGCTCACTTTCCTCATCAGTGTTTCATCCTCATCCTCATCATCATCATCATTTACTGACACAATATAATGTTAACCAATTTTCATCTTCATCTTCATCTTCATCCTCTTCTTCAAAAGCTCAAGCAATGAAAATGAAAAGGAAAAATGTACTTTGTTAAATGGATCCAGAAAACAGAGGGAAAGTGATGATTATGAGGATGAGGATGAAAAGAGTGAGAGTGAGAGTGAGGGAGGTGAGTGTGATTACAGTGGATAAAACTTTCACCATCAATGAGATGATCCTGAAATCAGAATGAGTTTAGTTACTTTGGAACAAATTTTTTTTCCATCTTATTCCTTTTGTATTAGATAATCTTTCATGTCACGAGAAGATAAATTTATCTTCATAATTCATTTAGTTTTCTTTTCTTCTCTCATGTTCATTATCATCCCCATGATGATAATGATAATGATAACAATAATGATGATGATGATTCTGTTGATGATTACCTATTATTTAACTAATACATAATCAACGAAACTGACTTAGATGATTAACCGTCATTTCCTTATCCTCATTAACTTTTTTTCTTGCCTTCATGTTGTTGTCTTTTTTTTCAATGAATTTGAATTATTATTACTACTTAGATGATGATAATCATCATTATCATCATCATAATGATGATTTACAAGAATGACTTGCAGTAATTTATTGTATTCAAGGATGATTCCGATTCATCTTTATCATGAAAATGATATCATTTCATTTATATACAATTAACTTTTTCGCAATCAGTGTTTCCAATCATTACAATCTTGATTTTAAATTGTTATCCATCTCAATCTTGATTAGTTTAATAATCATTAACTTTTGATTTTGACAAAAGTTGAACTTTCTCAATATTCAACAGTCTAATTGTTTACGACAATCAAATTAAATCTGACGATAATGATGATGATTCAGTTGATATCATGATGGTAAATCCTCAGGATTTTGTTATCATTATTATTATCATTGTTTGTTTCATGATGATGATTGGTAAATCAGATGAACAATTTATCCTCGAGGATTAAATTAAAGCTTAAATGTGTAATTTTCAAAGTATAAACATCATTATCGTTAATCTTAATCGGTTAATAATCCTGAATGTTTGTTTCATCCTTAATCTTAACCAAAGATTAATAATTTATCTTTAAAAAGTAACATTGTATTTGTGATAAATTATTGAGCTTCTTTGTTGTTTCATTGGTACAATTAAGGTAATTGATTAATCAAATTTAAACTCAAGGGAATCACAAATTTAAACTAATTAATTGGAAAGATGCTCGTTAGGTAATTATAATAGTTGGTTAGTTAAATTGTTGTCACTTACCTGTTGGAATCTCTGTGTTAACCTTAGTAATTAGTTGCAGGGAATTTAATTTTTCCTAGTGATAATAGAGTTGAAAGGTTAATTAACCTGTAAATGTTAACCAAGTAATGGGTTAATTACCTAAAAAGTTAATTGTAGTTAACGTTTTGTTGCAACAATTTATCGTCTTCTTCCTTAAACTAACAAAGTATTTGCTGAGATAATGATAATGATGATGGATAAAAAGATGAGGATAAAAAGATAATCCAAATTAATCCAAAGGAATAGAACCTGAGATAATATTAGATATAAAAGCTAATCTCATTTTCTCCATTAAACTTTATCTTATTTTCATAATCGAAATATTTTTTTCTATTTTAGTGTTGATATTTTTAATCTTTAGAAAGTTAATCATCTCTACGCGATAATTAAGCTCAATGATTAAGAGATTAAGGAGAGATTGGGAAAAAAGCGCCTTTGTCGCAAGAGAAATAATCAAAGTTAATATTGTGTTTAGATTTGGATTGTTTGATTTGTGGAGATTAATTAATATGATTAATTGTTGTTTTCATTATTATTTGTTTTTCTCGTTGTTTCATTTAGTCTTCGTCATCGATTCCTGGAGCCTTAGATGATCGAGATGATGATCAAGCGGAAATACTTTCAGTTTGCTGTGGATCTGAGGTGATGTCCACTGTTTCCGTTCCCTGGTCATGTTACTCTAAGCGAACCGCTCCACCATTTGTGTCTACCACGACAAACGCCAATTCCGGACTCGGTGATTCTCATGTTCGCCCATTCAATTCATCTTCAACTGGATCTTCCTCTTGTCATCGATATAATTGTCATTCCCATTCCCATTCTCAATCACATTCTCATCATCATCATAACCATAGATCTCATAGTAAACGATCAACCTCAAAGTCACACCATAGGAATAACCATTGTAATCGATGTTGGGATGTTTACTTTTGTGATATTTGCGATCATTGTACATCTAAATCTCCACCACCACCAACATTACCATCAAATAGAAGACGAGATGAAATAGCCCGAGGGAATGAAAAAGAAATCGAACAATCATCAGGAACTAAGCAACATTTAACGGGTCAAAGTTCGAATTTAAATTTAAATTCTCATTCTCATCATCACTCTAATCTACCCAAAGAACATCATCGTTCTCATCGTCATCACCATCATCATAATTCACGAATAATTACCGATAGTTTTTCGTCATCATTGAATAAAAAAGATTCCTCTCTACCAATTGATGTAGATACACCAAACGATAATTCAATTACCGTTATCAATTCAATGGTCGGATTAAATTCATCTTCCAATGTTAATTGTTATCCACGTAAACCAGCGTCAACTGTGAGTTCAAATGGAGTTGAAAGGAGACGAAGACGAAGAAGAAAATCAAATCAATGTCCGAAACGATCATCTCAAGGGTCAACGGGTCATCATCATCACCATGGGTCATGTAAACATTTACCTCGATCAACCAGTGTAACTGAATATCGTTCATGTAATTGTTATAACGATAAACATCAACATTATTCATCCTCTGAATAGCTTTTTTTTTATTACCAATGTAACTTATTATTATCATAGGAAAACAATCAATTCTCACAATTAAGCTTAATCACAAATGATTTTACAAGCACATCTTTATAAATACTTGTTTACACTTTGTTAATTGTTTCGTGTTGATTTTGCTAATCAACAAACAAAACAAAACAATCCCATAGACACACACACACATACACATTGATTGTAACTCTTTCAAAAGTTGCCTCTCAATCAAATCAACTTGTAAATTGTTGACAGTCACACACACACAAAATTAATTAATTGTATCATATTTATTATATATTAATACTTATATATATATATTGATTACAAAAAGATTATACAGCCAACGAGTTTGAGTTTGTAATAACTTTTGTTTAACTCGCGAAGTTACTGATAATCAAGTGAAAGATAAATCGTATCGTAATTTGAAAAAAGAAAACATGATGAGTTAAATGAGAGTACATTTGATTATTATCTTGATATGTTTGGGTAAACTTAATCTCTCATTGATTGTCATTAAAAAATTTAATGTACTACCGGATTGAGAGGTTCCGCTTTAATATTGGATAAAACCAATTTGGAATCTTGTTCTTGGTTAATATCTCCAATAATGGCAACATTGTCACCTCTTATAATGTAAAGACCAAGGGGAACCTGTTCAACTCCTGAGGTGGTTGAGAAAACACGTTCATGGGAATCATCGAGTATAATGTTAATTGTTTGATCAAATCCTCTCAATGTACCAACAATATTCCGACCATCGGCAGTTATAACACAAACGGTTCGGTTAACATAAGGTTCCAAAGCCAAAGTCATAATTGACAACGAATGACAACTGAATCAGAGAGAAAACAGAAAATTAGACTAATTCACAATCAAAAGTAAACCAATTAACATACAAAAGAAACAAAATTAATTAAACACAAAGACAATTTCAAACTATCGGTGATTAATTTTGGTTGAAGAAAACAAAATAAAAGCTAATGAGACAAAATCGAAACTCTATTGGTAGCGCCATCTAGCGGAAAGAATAGAACACAAAATGGAAAAGCGGGAAAATTGAAAATCCAAAGAAAATGAAATTTATCGATAATTAAATTTGTAAATTCCAAACAATTAACAAAGTTAATTTAATTGAATTGAATCAATTGCATGAGAAGGGAAAAAGAGTAACCATCAATGTGAAAATGATTGAATGATAGTTTATCTTTATTGTTGTATCTTAATTACAGTTAAATATTTATATTTGTATTTATATTTATATTGATTTTTTTGTGATGAGAATGAATTACAATTAGTTAATTGTTAAATTGGATGATTGAATTAGACAAAGAAAGAAAAGAGAGAGGAAAAATTTCTCATGACATTTAAACAAATTCCGTTTTCATTTTCACTCTCAGAGTTAAATTTATTATTCCAATCAATATGAATTTATCATTGTAATTAGGAGATTAAAATATTAATGATCAATCAAATCAAATCCCTTCCGTTAATTGTTGATAAAATTAAATACAAGAAGTGAAGGGAAGAAGACAAAAAAAAACCTTGTAAATCAAATTGCGATGAATATGAATAATTATTGATACATATATAAATTGATGAATATGAATGATGATTAGTTGATATCGATCAAGATGAATCATTGATACAATTAACATCTAGAACCCTGTTATCATTTGAAGGCATTTCGTTCAATTTGATATTCAAACATTTAACTAAAGTTGATTGTTCTGATTCTGAATCAGCTTTAGTATCGCTGTGATTACAATCAGATTTATCTTCATATGCGTTAACCGGAATCCTCATGAAAACGGGTTGATCATTTTCCTTTCGATCATCATCTTCATCATCATTATGATAATTTTCATCGTTTGATTGCTTCTTATTTGTAACTAATTGTTCATTATTATTATTAAAATTATCTTCTTCATCTTCATCGGAAATGCCTTCATTTTCATCAATCTTCAAAGGTGCTTGACTATCCTCATCATCATCATCATCATTATCATCGTCATCAAACATCATATTAATTGTTGATTGTTTCTCATTCATTATAACCTCGTCTTTGATTTTATCTGAAAACTTTTCGATGTTTTCATTGAAATTTTCTTCTTTTTCTTCGTCTTCTTCCGGTTTTCGAGGTGGTTGATTGTTCTCCTTCCGGTCGTTATGTCCGCCGATGAAACTGCTGTTCGAAGTGTTCGAATCAACGTCCATAAGATCAGCGTTTTCACAAGATTCCGAAAAAATTGTAGACTCATTGGGTTTGTTTATTGCCGTTAATTCAGAATCACTATTAACTGGAATTCGAGATGAATTGGAATTTATCTTTGAACCTTTCGATTTTTTTACTTTCGCTTGACCACTACTGTTATTATTTTCTCCTTGACCTTCTCCTCCTCCAGAGACTCGATGTTCTGCTGCTTGAGCATTGGTGATACCTTCTAATTTCTTCCACTTGGTTCGTCGATTTTGGAACCAAATTTTAACCTAAAGAAAAAGAAAATATCGAAAAGTTTCCATTAGATCAAACAGTCAACTGAATTTAGGTCATTTTTTGTTTACCTGAGTCTCTGTGACCGAAAGTGTCCTCGCCATTTCCGCTCTTTCAGAAGATGAAAGGTACTTCTTAATTTCAAACTGTTTTTCAAGTTCGAAAATTTGTCTCCCAGTGAAAGTGGTTCGAGCTTTTTTCTTTCGATTTCCTTTTCCGTCAATTAAATCACCTTCACCATCACCACCCATTGAATCATCATTGTAACAATTATCATCATCATGACCAGACTCCATTGATATTGCAGTTGAAATGTGACTATCTTCATTATCATCACCATTTATCATCATCAGATCAACCTCATCATTTGAATTATTATTACTATTATTACCATGGAAGTGATGACGAGGATGATGATGAACTTTACCTGGATTGAGTTCATCAAAGTTAATTGATGATGATGATGATAAAGAGGATAAACCATTAACACCACCAACACCAGAACCAGCAATTGATGAAATTAAATCAGTTGAATTGAGGAAACCATGTGGATGAGTATTTCCACCATCAATTGATGATTCCTTGTGATTGGTAGACAAGGAAACCGAGGATGAGGAAGATGAAGATGAAGATAAACTCGATTTTCCTTTCGATTCTTTCTTTCTCTTTATTCCTTTGGTTGATGAAGATAATCCACCTAAAGAGCAAAAAACAATCAACAAAACGTAAAAGAATTAAAAAAAAGATCATTAGAACAATTAGAAAATTTTATATCATCAACATGATACAACGAATGAATTTGATTCATTACACAAATCTGAAGTTCTCAAACAAAGATCTCAGGCAAATGTCGTTACAAATACTTGAAGGGAACAATTTCAAGGATATTATCTTGAGAATTATGAAATTTTCATAATTATCAGATGAAAATGATACAAAAAGTCAAATATTGAATCAGAAACAAATACATGAGAAAAAATAATAACAATTTTAAGCTTCTTCATGTTATGTTTACCTGAAAGATGAAAATATCTTCAGATTATATTAGATAGATGATATTGAAAGATTATTGTTATTATATATTAATATTTGAGACTAAGAAGTTGTCAAAAAATCAGAATCGAAACTTTTATCAGAACTTTTTTTTTTTTCAGAACTTTAATATTATCTCTTTCTCTCTTTCTGTTTTCTGTCAATTTTCAGTTTCTTTGAACAGAACTTTTTTTCTTTCTCTTTTTTTCAAAGTCAAATCATTCTCATGGTATCATGATGATGATTATTATCAGCATCATGTAAAAGTAATATCTTCATGTCTGGACCAGAATCAATTTTCAGAAAGTTTCCTCATTTTGGAAAATTTTATATTTTTTCCTCCTTGAAGAAAGAAACAGATTCAGTTGATCATCATCATGATTCCTCATGGATTAGTTATCATTCATGATAACATACAATTCCAAGAGTAATAACAATTTCTAAATCAGGAATAAACATTTTTGCTTCTTTAAACATTGATTAAATTCAATCTGTTGATTGTGATATAAAATTTTTCTTTACATGTATTAATATATATACATAAATGTCTCCGTTGAGTGTAGTCAGTTTATTCATAAGTAATAAAATATTATCATGAAGAGAAAGAAGGAGAAAAAAAAATTAATAACATGATAAAAATTCAGTTGATTCTATGTTGTAACTTCATGAAAAGATAAAGAACAAAAAAAAACCTATTATTTCATGATTATGATTCTGAATTGATGAAAATTTCCCTCTAACATTTGAAACAATTTTCTCAATCCTTTCAACCATGAATAATATTGAAAAAAACAAAGTAAATCATTGAATAACATGATAATCATGATGGTAATAAATGTTTTCACAATAAAAGTTACTACTTTGCTTTTTTTATCGTTTCTATTGATTTGATTTGTGATAAAATTAATTGATCAATATGATCAGAGTAGAAAGATAAACATTAAGGTGAATATACAACATTTTATTATCACCATGATATTCACGAAATTGATCCTGGAGATATAATAATAATTTCTGTTCACGTTTCTATTTTCATCTGAGTCTAAAAATGTTACTCATTTTTATCGATCTGTTTCTCATTCTCTTTAGCATCCTCATCTTTTATTTTGTCTTTTTCTCTGATTTCAAACTGGTATAAGTTCAATTTCAGTTTCCATTATCTCAGAACTTCATGATCACCGAAACTTTTGACAGTAGTGTTATTTTACTTCTCTCTCTCTCTCATCTCTCATGGTTTCATGGTCAAAGTCGAAATTGATTAAGATAAAATGTTAGAATTGATAGTTTTCATCATCTTCCACCAACTGAATACTCTGAACAATATTGATCATTTTGATGACATTTTTTGTCCTTTTCTCTTTGTAAAAATAATATTACAAGTCATGATAATCCATTGGAAATGCCCTCGGGCTATAATAACTATAATATTGACGATAATGTGAAAGTAGCTTACAATCACAAGGTATTAGATAATGATGACGATGATGGTGATGATAAAAATGAAGATGATGAGTTCTCAGATATATCAATATCTTCATGGGGTTTTTTTTCAACGGTTAACTGAGTTAATCTGCTGATGATTAAGATGAAAATGTCGATATGAATGAGAAAAAAACAAAAGTAAATATAAGATATCATCTCAACTTATCATCATCATGATCATCATGTAATCTCAATGTTAAAATAGTTCTGATTCATATTGAAATTAGACGAGTAATGATAAATTGACTTTAATTATCACAGAAAGCAAATGATTAATTATCATTGTGAACATCATTACGACACAATATTAATCTTAATAATAATCAAAGGATCAAATAAAAACAATAAGAGTCTCAGATTGATTTTCATGATGATGATGATCATCATTCAGTTAATGATAACTTACTAATCTAGTTTTCATCCTTATCCTCATCATTATCATCAAGTTAACATTTTATATTAACAATTGTCAATCTCTTGAGTCTATTTTGATTATTTTATCATCTTTATCCTCATCCAAACAATTGAAATGATCAAGATAAATCAATAACATCTCCATGATAATGATTATATTAATAGAAATGGAAAACAATTATTATTATTATTACCTTAATCCTGATCATTTAGTTGATTTACTTTTTCATCCTCATCCTTAATGCTCAATCTCAATGAAATGATACACTTGAGATTATTGATTAAATGTTAACCATAAAATTGATTCAAACCTTTTTATCATCCATTGATATTATTATTCAATTGATAACAATCAAGTAGATTGTTGATTCACCTGAAAATGTTATTCACAAATTCATTATTCCAATTGGAAATGATGATGATGGTGAACAATAAAGTGACTTAAAGTGATGATAAGATTGTTAAATATGAAAGAAAATGGAAAGAAAAAAGTTCTAATACCAACTGAGAATCGAAATGAATATATGATTGGCTGGAACTAAATTAATACATTGTTCATTTAATGAAGGAACATTCATCTTCCGTTTACATGTTCATCATTACCATCTTATTGGTCTGATTAACATTCATCATGAACATTATGATATATTCATGGTTATATTTGTATTCCAGTTCTATTCATTTCTTATATTCACATTTACCTTTTTTACTATTTCGTCATAAACTAAGAGCCTTTTCCGGTGACAATTATCAGAAGTCAATCTAATGGATTACAGGAAGATGATGATGAAGAAATAGTGAGTGAATGGGTGAGAGAGAAGGTTGAAAATGATGATAACAGGAAGAGAGAGAAAAGGAAATCTCTAAATAAATAGATTACCAGGAAAAAGAGTGAAAAGGTTATCGAAATTTTTTTCGAACTATTTTTTTTATTATTATTTTCTATTTCCAAATTTTCCAGGGTTAACCTTTCATTCATTTAGTTGGTAAAATTGAAGAGAGAGAATAACCTGAAACCTAATTAACTTTAATTATTATCGAAATCAAGTCATCAGATGAAAAGAATCAGTTGGAATCCATTATCAAATAGGTTTATCAAAAAGTTCAAACAATTAATATGATAACAATTGATGATGCAATGGGAATGATTAACTGTATGTTGGTGAATAGATTCAAGTAACCATGATAATAATTGTGGGAGTGGGTATGAAGGAGGAGGAAGAGGAAAGAATCATATTGTGAGAGTGTGTCAATACTTTGTGCTTAACCTTTTATATTAATTATAACAATTTAATTACATCCCAGGAATCAGGATGAGAGTAAGAGTGAAATAGTTATACTGATGATGGAGATAATTTCAAGTTAAATAAAGTTACTTATCCTTTTCCATCCTCATCTTTGTCCTTGTTATTTGCTTAATATTTTCCCCTCCCTGCATCATATGCATCATCATCATCATCTTCTTCATCTTCTTCATCTTCTTCATTCATTGTAACATTCTCATTGAATATAATTTTTTTTCCTCATCTCATCTTATGGTCTATGTTACATGTAATACGTTTGTCATGTTACATCACATGTATCCAAGTAATATTATTGTTATTTCATCTTCAGATGGATGATGTTGCTGCTGGTCTTTTCATCTTCCTCTTCCTCTTCATCATCATCATCATCATCCCTCCTACTTTTTATCAAAGAAACTTTTTTCCTTTCCATCACGCTAAGTACCTTTGATGAAGATGATGATGCAGAGGATGAGAGAGAAAGTGAAAAGCAAGGATGATGAAGGAGAAGAAGCAATTTAATAGTAAATTGCTCGTATTATTGATACACATACAGTATGAGAATACAATCAGAATGCATGATGGAGATAAAGAAAGATAAACAAAAATAAATAACAGAATAGAATTGATGAGAATTGAGAGAGAGAGAGAGAGAGAATGCTTATTTTTTTCTTCTCTTGTTGATAATAATAACTGTGAATATATAAAATCAGATGGAATTTAAATCAACAGAGGAAATGTTAATATTCAATGTCAAAGTCGATGATTACAATTGACAGAATCATTTTTGACAGTTAACCAATATCATTATCATTTCTCTCATCATCTCATAATCATCTTCATCATCATTGATGTGATAGTCAATGCATCAAATGATTTCATGTGTTAATCAAATAAAAGTAAAAAATGAGAGAAACAAAATTCAAGTTCGAAAATTTCGAAAAGTTCTAATGGGAAGGAAAAGTTTCTCTCTCTCTCTCTCTCTCTCTCTCTCTCTCTCTCTCTCTCTCTCTCTCTTCTTCTTTTCTCAAAACTTATTTATATTAAATTCGGAATTATAATGAGTTACAGTATTTTGAATAATTTTTTCCTCTCTCACTGAACTTTTTTTCATTACTACATTTACTTTCTGATCATTGATCCACCTCAACCTCATCATGTATGAATACACAAATCATGTTACTCTCATGTTCAATTTTCTCAACTTGAGTCTACTGGTTAATTCAGTTAATCATGAATAAGAATAAAATTATAATAACAATTAACATCACTATCGAACATGGAGAAGAATGGAAAAAAACATTCACTCTCATCACTATTATTACTCATGAACAGTTATCATTGAAGAAAATTAGTTCCATTGATATAATATAATAATGAGAATTGAACATGTGTCGAGTTCTAAAAAAAAACTTTTTTCTCTTTTTTCCTGTTTGTTTGCATTTTCGAAAGAGAAAGAGAGAGAAAGAAAAAAAAGTTCTAAGTAAATTGTCATTCTCATTATCAGACTCCTGGAACTTGAATGATTCAAATGATAGGTTCTAATTGTAACAATTAAACGTGCGAAAAGTTCAAAAGTTTATTCATGATTTTCCATGACGATTAAAAAATAAATCAGTAAATTGTAATCACTTGGATAACATTGTTGATACAATAAATGTATGATTCATTTGATTGAATTATCGTTGATTAGGTACACAGATTAATGAGCTTGATTGAAGCCAAGAATAGATTTCAATGGTTTTAATCATTGTTATCATGATATTCATTGAATCCCCTGAGTCTTTTTATATATATACACGGGTGATGATAATATTATCTCAATTGTTGTTGATTCATCTCAATCTCAACTATTATTTACTTGAATCATTTAACTAACCTACATGATATTATTCAACTGAATTTGTATTATGTTTACAAGTTAACCTTCAATTTCATTCACTATCAACATGTAGTTCACGTTGATTAAATTCAATCAATTGAATCAATTTTCATGAACCATCAACTAATATTATCATCATCATGATAGACTTTCAAATAATGAAACTATTATTATATGAATACACCATCAATTTAATCAATAATAGTTAATCAATTTTAACAACTTATCATCATTAATTAGCAGACTGAACATTTCAAGAATTACCCTGAAGATTGAGAAAGTTCAATTTAACTTCTTGTAATTAAGACAAAGTTTTAATTGTTAATTTTATCTTTTTTTTCATTTTAGGAAATTAACTGATCATGATAATTTAGGAATCTTCATCTTGATCATCATGAAGTTGAAGCTTATATATGGAGGAGGAAATGTTGAAAATAATCAGGATCATTTGTTATCAACAGAATAGCCTCAAGCTATTTGGCAAAATATTTCAACACTTGAAACTGATAAATATGATCACCATGATGGAAAATATATTATGTAGATGATGAAATGAATTGAAATGAAAGAGATAACAAAATATTGTTAAAGTTTCTAATGTAACCCAAGGCCAACAATTCAATTATCACCCTGAAAGTTACATGAATATGAAATTGGTGAACAAGAAGAAAACAAAAACAATCAAATCATTTGATGATAATATAAAGCAAACAGTTTATGATGATGATGGTGTTGGGAAAATATCATCTGTAACATGAGATTGAATTATAATCACAATCAGCTGATGATATTTACCATTGGGATTCAAGTTGATGATCAAGTTTAAAAGTTACATTGAATCAATAGATTGAGATGAAAAAAAGTGACAACATAAGTGTTAAGGTTTAATCAGAGGAGGTGGAGTGTAAATGGGAGTGGATCTTCAAGTATATATATATCACCATGGAAAAGTGATAAAGATAAAAATGTAAATGATGACGAGGGAAAATGTTTCAAACCATCAATACCCTTAGGGTATTGAGAAAAAAAATTCAGAGATAAGTTTATCCTCTGTTATTGACTTTGGATAGGAGGGCAAGGTAAGTTTCCATCTTGTCTTTATTGTGATGCCAGAAAATCAGTTTATTGTTACTAAAACTTTGATTCAAATGAGATATTTAATATCATATAACAATGAACATGATGATGGTTATGATAAATATTAACATGATCAGAGGTAAATCTTGATAAATCATCAAAAAATATCACAATTATAATGAGTGAGATAAGTTAACTTGATGACAATGTGAATTTAAATCGCCAATTGTAATATTTATCGTAACTCTTGTAATTATAATGCTCCTCAATCAATGTAACGGTAAATTTATCAACCCATAATGGAAATGGTGAAAAAAAATGGTTACATAATTATGATATTAATACTTTGATATTAAAATTGAGATTAGATTGATGAAGATACAAGTGATGTTGTTGAATTAATAGGGTAAAAGTTATAATCTTACCACGTATTAGGAAAAAGGGGATGATAAGGATGAAGATGAAGATGAAGATGAAGGATTTTAGGGATGAGGATGCTGAGGTACTTAAATAGAGTGCATATGAAAAATATATATTATTATTTTTATCGTCATTATGATAAGGGAAATGTCATTTAAACGGTTATAAAGATATAACTTGTTTATTTTTCATGTGTTGGTCTTTACTATGGATGGACATTTCGAGATGATGAAGACAAGGAAGATGAGGAAGATGATCATATCTTTCAATTTTCTCCTTCTACTTTTTTTTTATATCTTCATGTAATTCACTAGATTGATTTTATTTATCCTCTTCTTCAAATGTTATTATTGTTATGATATTATATTCCTCATCTCGTCTGTGAATCTAATAATAAGAGTAACTTTTCATATCTTTTCCTTTCATTATTTGATTCATCCTCATCTTTTATCATCATCATCATCATCATAATTGTCTTCATCCCTTTTTCTGTGATCAACTGTATATACTTCATACTGGCCTCAACTATTTTCCAGTTGACCAGTTAAGTTTAAATTGGATGTTATTGGTTATGGGGAGAGTACATAATATATTATGTGTAGTATAAGAGATTGGGTTGATAATAGAGACTAGAAAATGATGAGGATGATGATGAGAGAAGTGAACATTGAAGTAATTGGAGTATCCATTGAATTTAAATGAGAAAGGGAAACATTATATTAATTGGTTAATTTTGTAGTTTGTCCATTGAAAGGGAAAAGTTAAAAAAGTCACAAAATTTTCATCATCATGAAATCAAAAAGCTTAATCATAATCCTGTTCATCCACACCCACAGTTTAATCCTTGCCATGAATTAAATGAATCGTCATCTTTATGAGCAACAATCAGAGATGACAATCAGTAAACTTATTCAATTAAAAAGAGATTCATTAATTTTAAAAGTAATGAATTAAAAAAAAAGTCCTAAGGTATTTACATGATCATATCAGGTAGAAAATGATAATCTAGCAAAGTTAAATTATGAATTCTCATGAAATGAAAGTTAATTAACTTGATACTATTAGTGGAAACTAAATGTCAGACTAATGTAATAATCAAACATGAATAAAATTACATAGGAAATATAAGTTTTACTCTAACAACAAATCAGTTGACAGTTCAAGTTGAGTCCTCTCATTTTCACTCCTACTTTTTTACTTAACTGATAAGCTCATTTACCGTTATAATATATATAACATTTACCTCTCTCTCTCTCTCTCTCATCTGACCCACTCCCCCTTTTCCATTATTATCATCAACATGATTATAATCACCATCATCATCATTATTATTATTCCTATTTGAATCATCAAACAAACCTCATGCTATCTTCATATGTATTAGCTTTTAGCTTTTAATGTCTATTCAAGTTGTCCAATTTCCTGCATCAATCTAACCCAAACTATTGTATTATTATGATGATAATCACTAGTTTTTCATCATCTTCATCCTCCTTTTCCTCCTCCTCATCATCATTTTTGTCATCTCACTGAGTGTCTATGTGTATATTATAACACACTCTATCACTCCCACAGGCTTTTACTCTCATATAATATCAATGAAAATGGTTAAATAATAATTTGAGGTTGATTCTGATTCCAAATATTAGATTAGATATAAAACATATACATACATATGATATTAATGGACATTGGTCATTATAAAGACACGGTGCTGGTCAGATAATATTAGTAATGATGGTGAGGGAGTTCATTAAATCATCATTATCATCATCAGTATCAATCTCAATTTACCAATTTAAACAACAACAATTAACTCAATCCTATTTTATTCCCCTTCTTATATTATATATTGTTAATATTAACTAATGTAACTTGATTCATTTTTCCTTCTCTACAAAATCAATTAACTATTGTCTTTGCTTAGGTAATTACTTTTTGCTCATTATTATTACTCTTTGGGTGATAATTACTTATGGTCAATTCTTAATCATTTAAACTGTTTCGACAATTAATTCTATGCTAATTACAAGTAAACTATTGATTAGACTTTAGGTTTTCTATTAGCATTTATAATACTATTGAATTGTATCTAATTGATTATATTTTTGGGTAATTCTATTGATGAAAATGTTAGTTGATAATCATTTATAATGTACCATAGGTTTTACTTCAATTCCAATGGGAGTATGAGTTTATTTTTCTTGGTTGACAGATAAGTGATTTTATTTTCACTTTGCTTTTGATACATGAAAAGATGAAGATGAAGATGAAGATGGAGATAAGTTTGAGGATGAGGAAATAGGAAGTAGATTGACTTGATGAAGATTGTGAAGGAAAAAAAAAATAAAATAAAAGGCGGGAAAAAGTTAGGAAACTGAGGAGATTTGGATAAATGAATCAACGAGTTTACATTATTAAGTGATGAGTGAACTCAAACTCTAATTATAAATTAACTGAATGAAACTGGAAACGGAAATGCAAGTCTTTCTTTTCTTCCTCTCTTATTATATTGTTCACTTGGGATGAAGGAAGCAAAAAAAATATGTATTATATTATGAGATGAAGAAACTGACTTGGATTCTGAGCTATCATGAACTTTCATAGAATTCAATTCAGAATGGTTAAAAGCTGGAAACACATAAATATCAAGAGTAAGCAATAAAATGTGAACAACCAGGATAATATTATCATCATGATGATAATCATCAACTTTTATCTATTGAAAAGATTTCCTTGATTTCCTTTTCAGTTTCATGATCATGAAATAAATCATGAAATGAGTTAATATTTTGGCCTCTGTCTTTGATTACTTCAAATTTGCTTAATCATTGGGAATATAAATTGTTATTCTAATTGTTGTTGTTCACTAGTGAATTTAATTAAGATGATAAGTTAATTATATTAAAAAGGGAATTGAATTGTTTTCATGTTGATCTTCAATTGAAAGTCTTGACAATTTATCAAGCTGATTGTGAGATTAACAAGATTAATGTGATTTGAATTGAGGGTGGAAAATGTATTGTTATTATTATCTGAGGAGGGATAATGTATACCAAAGATTAGGAGGTGGGAAAAGCAACGGTGGGCAAATTGAAATGATAACAATGAGGAAAAGTTTAAGTTATGATTGATAAAAAAGTGAAGAGAAATAAATTGTTGTAAACAATCAATAAATCATTTAGATTCATGTTGAACATTTTCAATTGATGAAATGTTACTTTTTGGTTTACATGAAAAAGATTTTTTTTTAAAGTTGATTAACAATCTAATCAAATTGAGTTTACTGTATAATTTGATAATGATTAGGAGAGTGTCAATGATTAGTCTGATGCTCGTGATTATTTACATGTATCTGTGAATTATTCATAATATCAGATGAGAGAGAGAGAGATAAAGTTGATTCTCATGTTGATATTAGTTTAAGGTTAGTGAATTTAGGTTGAGGAAGGTTAAGGTTATCATGATAATAGTGTGATAATGGATTGACTTGAATAACATGGTGATGATAATGAAGAGTAAACATATGAAACAAATTAAAAATTCCGAGTCTTTTATCAACATTATTATCTTCATGGTGGAAAAGCTAATAATCTTCATGATACTTTTCATTATTCAGAATAAGATAGAAAACGATGAAAGATGAAGATACTAAACAATAAGGGAGAGGGGAAGAGAAGAAAGGGAGAATAGATCTCTGAGACAAAGGAGGGAGAGAAAGAAGATGATGATGATGATGGAGAAAGATGAGAGGTGGTAAATAAAGAAATCATATAACAAGCAACAAGAAGATGATAGTGATAATAGAATGAAAAATGTGATAGAAAAAAACGAGAGAAAAAAGTGATGAGGATGAAAAGAAGATGAAGAAACAAAGAGAGAGAGAGAGAGAGAAAATGAGAATAAAAAGTACATCATCTTAGAGTAAAGTCTGAGGATTATTAAAGAAGAAGAGGAAGAGGATGAAGATGGAGAAAATTATCAAAAGGCAGAACATATTTGAGAAAACAAGGAGTCAAAACGAGAGCGAAAGAGAGACAGTGAAATGGGTTGAGCATGAAAAAAGAATGAAAAATTGGAGAAAAAGATGAAGGATGGAAACTGGGTGGAGACGGAAGAAGAAGAAGAAGAAGAAGAAGAAGAAGAAGAAGAAAAAGGAAAATGAAAGAGAAACAGAGAGAAGATGATAAATATGGATGATGAAATTTTCCCTTACCATGTTGGTGAAGCCTCTTTACACCAGAGTGTGTAAAGTTAAATGCAGGGAGGGAAAACCCAAGGTAGCAAACGGTGGGAGTGAAAATTATATTATAACATGAAAGTTGTATTGGATTGACAAAGAAAAAGTAAAATGAAAAAACGAGATTGAATAAAAACTTTGCCAATCTTTTCAGGAACAAATTATATTTAACCTTATATACTATTTTTACCGTTAACTGTTTCATCATCATCATCATCATCATCCTTTCTCATCATTTGTATCACTTTTTATTTCTCTAGTATATTTATACTTCCCATTGATACTGAAAATATAGTTGGGAAAAAAACTGCTTCAAGTTATCATTAAGTTAACTTAATGAAAACTCAATCTCCATCTTCACCATATTCATGATAAAATCAACTGCTTGTTACAATTATCACCATTTCATGATCATCATCATGGTCTATAGATTTCAAATGTTTCAACAATAAATGATAGTTGGAATCACCAACATGATAATATCTTCATTGAGACTCAACTTTTTTCATTCTTTCAGTCTGATGATAATAATAATGTAACGATAATAATAAATATCAATCAAGGTTGATTGTTAGTCATCTTATTGTTAAGGGATTGGTTGGTTGAGTTTCAGCATTGATCATAGGAAAATGTTTATCATCATCATCATCATGGTTATTAAATCAATCAGTTATAAATATCATCTTATTTACCTGATATCAAGTTTTCATTTTCTTGTTATTGGTTAATAGGCTTTCAGTTAAATTCAAACTTTTTTATATCGTTTTTATTTCATTTTTGTTGTTGTTGTACAATTTCAATCAGAAAATAATATTCTTGACATAACTGAAAAGTTCAGTATAATTCAAGAGCTGGAAACTTTTACCATGAATTCAATTGTGAGTATTTTCACCATTATCCAGAAAAATGTAATAACTTGTCTTGAATTTAATATGATATTTTTTTTTTACCTTTTCCCTTTTCATGCCAATCATTTTATATACATTTTACTTCACAATTGTATATTAAGTTATATATTTTGCACCAGAAAACTGGTATTTTCCTGGTATCACTTAATTTTATCAACCAGAATTATATTATTCTGGTTCAATTTAAGTGTAAATATTATCATAGACAATGTCATGACTTATTAATTACATAATTAATGTGTCAAACTGATTATTAGTCAACATTTTCAGTAATAATTAATGAGTATATAAATGTAACTTGTTAAACTGTTATCTTTGGTTAAATACGGAAACGGAAATGATGGTGATAACTTTTGATTCTGTTGTGTATCAAGTTGATAGGAAAATGACTTTTTATCAATTACACTATTTAATCATCGTTGTAATGATTATGATTATTGTGATATTGTTACTGTTGAAATGATTTATTTGACTTTTCTTACCTTTAAGATAGTCGGAAGTTAAATTTGATTTAGTTAATCGTTGGAGAGATGAAAAATCTAATATATCATCAGGATGATTGTTATTATTATTGGTTGTTGATCGTTTCGATGTTATTTGATCAGAGTTAACAGTTAACTTTAGGGAATTGGATGGAGATGATGATGAAGATGATGAGGATGAAAAGGTAAATGATGATGAGGTATTTTTGACTTTTGATGTTTGAATTGTTGTTGTTACTGTTCCTGGTATGGAGGATGATGAATTGACAGTTGGATGATTATTTGTAGATGATGAGGATGATGTTGACGAGGATGGAGATAAGGAAGAGATGAGATTTGTATTATTATTATTATTATTTGAAGATAATGCTGATGAAGATGATTTAGAATTAATCTTTAATATTGATTCATTATTATTACGATTGTTGAAAGTGATGGGCACAGAAAGTGAAGATGATAAGGACAACGAGGATTTAGACAATGGCAGTGATGATGATGAAGATAAAGATGATAATGATTTCATTTGTAAAGATGATGGTGAAGGTGACAAAGAAGATGAAGAAGTTGGTGAATGAGATGATAATGAAGACAATGAGGATAATGATGTTGAGGCTATTGTTGTTGTAGTAGTTGTAGTTGTTAGGGTTGTTGTTGTTGGAGATGTTGATGATACTTTTGGTGATGATGATGATGAACGACATTTAGATAAATCAAGTGCTGATGATTGATAACCTTCACTTAAGGTTTCACAACTCGAACTTGATATTAATGTTGATTCCAATTCTTTGGGAAACTTTTTATCAGAACGGCGATTTTCATTTACTGTACCATAGGATAAATTTAATGGTTGATCAGCTGATTGAATACCAGGTAAACTTAAAGGTGTAGGCGATGATGTGACAGGAGTGGACAAAGGTAGTGGCAGTGGTGGTGGTGGAGGTGGTGGAGGTAGTAAATTGGGTAGAGATGTGAATGATTTAATTGACATCGGTGGGATAAAAGTTTTCTTGCTTCTCTCCTTGTGACTTTTCATTTGATTATCTGAAGAGACATTTTTAATTGCTGATGATTTACCTCGTCCTTTACCTGATTTAGTTACCTTATCCTCTAGAGAAACTGATGATTTAACTGATTTACTCTTAATTGTTTTCTAAAATTGGAAAAATGAGAAATAAAAAACAACATTAGATTGTTAAATCTCAAGTAACATTTGGAAAAAAACTGATTATTATGATTAAAATTTTCTGATAAATTGTTTCAATTTCAATCTCTCTATTTACACTTGATGAATGTTTGATTAAAGTTTCCATCATTATGATAATCAGATAAATCAACATGATCATGATAATGATTAAATGAATCAAATTTAAACAAGCCAAAGATTAAGATCAATAATCTTATTGAAAGGTTAAGGATTTTGTTTTTCCTTCACCCAAAGGTAATCTATTATTACACTTACTGATACACTGTTGTAGCTTTTGATTGTTGCCTTTCGTGACTTCACATATCTAACAATCAAAATTGATTATTATCATTAAATAATCTAAACCGAGACACAATTTGAAACAATTTACCTACACTTTAATCATGATTAACACTGATCATCAAGACGCACCTTTGATGGTTTATTATCAATGAAATTTAAGTGAGACACTAAACAATATGGATCAATAGATTTTAGATTATTATTATTATTATTATTATTAATTTCCAATCTATTATTATGATTATTTTTTACTAATGAAGTTAGTTTGATTGTTGGTTCAATTGATTTACCAATGGTTTTTATATTATTATCACAATTAAATCTACTTGTTGATGATTTAGATGTTACCTTTGATGATTTATTTTCAATATTTTTCTGACTTTTGGGTTTACTTTTAGTTGATTGTTGTTTAATTGTTGTTGAATTTAGTTTATCCTTTGAGTATCTTTTTTTATCCTTCTTGTTAATCTTATCATTATTAACTGTTGTGGTTGTTGATGATGTTGGTGTTGGTGTTGGTGTTGTTGTTGATAATGATGATGAATTTAGTGTTGATTTGGATGTTGAAATGTTGTTGTTATCCTTATCACAATTAGTTAATGATAGACCCAAAATATTAGCAATTAAAAAGGGTGTTGGTTTAATTGGTGGTTGTGAGTAAACATGTTGATGCCAGGAAGCAATTAAAGGTGAACAATTATCATCAATATTATCATTAATTTCATTTGAATTTAATTTTCTCATTGAAATATTATCAATTTCATTTTCATCTTCATCATCATTTCCATGGTGATTATGAGTAAGTGAATTATTATTACCACAATTAACCAGGTTACCTTTTGATGTTGATGCTGAAGTAATTGTTGGTAAAGTTAATTGTTGTAAACTGTTATTAACTTTACTCTCCGTTCCTTTCAACAATTTAATTGAATGATTTAAATTGTTACTGATGTTGTTGTTGTTGTTATTACTATTATAACCAACACCAGTTAAGGTTTGTTTAAGTATATTAAGTGAATTGATTTTATCCTGCATTTAAATTGACAATCCAAATGGTTGATTATCCAAATGATTAGCACACAAGCAAATACACAGAGACACACAATTAATTAAAAATTGAAGCAAACAATTGATAATCAAGACAATCAATCAATTGGAATTGCAATTGACTTCATCTTCGATATCACTTTGATTTTATTTATATAAAATCGATGAAGGTAACGGTAAATTCACCAGGAAATTGTAACAAAAAAAATGAATGAATTTGAAATTGAATAACTTGAATATGGAAACACAAACAGTTGATAATTAAGATGATGAAAGATAATTGATGAAATGATGAGGCAAAGAATAAGATATGATGATGAGGATGCTAAACTGGATGAAGTGAATGTTTCATGATGAATCCAAGGTAATCCATTGAAATGAATGGTGATGATGAGTAAATAAAGGAAGAGGAAGATGAGGAGAAAGAAAGAAAAAAGTAATAACAATGGTTGAAGAGAAAGAGAATCAAAGAGGATGAAAGATGAAGATAAGAAGATGATGAGCAAAGTTATTTTGATGTTACAAGAGAGAAATATAAGAAAGTGATAAAAAAAGAAAGAGAAAAGGATTGATATATTTATATATTATCTCTTTTCCTCTTCTTCGAACTGATTTTTCTCTTCATATAATAATCACTTTCCTCTCTTTCTACCTTTATATTACTCTGATTCTTTATATCTCTATCTTTCTCTCTTTCTCTCTCTCAATGTTCATCTCTTTTCACCATCACCATGAGGAAAAGAAGATGAGAGAAGAAAAAAAAAGAAACTCAACATTTTTCTCCCTCTTCTTCGGTTTGTCTTCAATTGATCATGTTTAAAAAAGGTTATAACAAATAATAATAATAATAGAATAGAATAGAAGAGTTTCAAAGAGAATAGAAACTTTTTTTTTCAATGTTCGAATTGTTCTTTGGGTAGTTTTTTCTCTCTCTCTCTCTTTCTCCCACTCTCCTTCTTTTTCGAACAAGCAGAGAAAAAGAGACAAAGTGAGTGTTAAAGGGAAGAAGAAGATGAGATGGAGAAGAAGGAGGAGAAAGATGATAAGGATGAAGAAGATGAGATGAGAAGTAACATTCTTTCAAACAACTAGAACAGAGATTTCTATATATATAAATATATTTGACATCTCACTATGCTCAATATCAACATTAAACTTTACTCGTTTTCACTCCTCGACTCACTTGTAACTTTAACTCCCTTTCTCTCTCTCTCTCTCTCTCTCATAGTATAATATAAGTGTAGTATTTACAGAGAGAAAGACAGAGAATTGCGAAAGAGAAAATGGTTAGATTATGTTAGTAGTTTATCTAAAAAGAGTATGTCCTTTCGATTTTTCTCTTTCTCGAGTTCGAACTGTTTCTGTGCACAATATTATTGTTCACGGTTGCGTGATTAGTAAAGTGATTCAACTTTCATCAAGAATCAAGATAATACATGAGAAAGAAAGAGAGAAGGTAGAAAATTATCTTCATCTTCATCACTTTTTCATCATCATCATCTCTCTCTCTCGGTTTTCTTTTCATTGATGTATCTTTTATCATCATTTTCCGAATAGAATATCTAATAAAATCTTCTTATCCTCTCCCTCTCTCTCTCTTCTGTCTCATTTATTATGTATTTACCTTTCGAGTGTTAAGATTTTTACTCCAAGTAGTATAATTTACCCTCCCAGTAATTGCAATTACACCTCTTGCACCTTATTATTAGTGAAAATATGACAAAACTAATATATAAATCATCATGAGAGAGAGTTTTTCAAAAGATATTCTCATTTCCATTCTGTTTTCAAAACTTTTTCCCTCCAAAATAATCATAAAAATCCATTATTTTACCAACTTTATAACAATTAGAAATAAAAAATTACGATCATCATTTCAATCATATTAATAATTTCCCTTCTGATTAACATTTGGTTAATCTTTAAATGTACAATACTAATATTGAATATCCACTTTTAATTGTGAGCATACATCATATTTGCAGCTCCATTGGCTCTTTGTTGTAATAATAATTTTCTCCTCTTCAATTTATTACTTTTTCCCTCTTCTCACCTCATCTCCATCTCCATCTCCATCTCCATCTCCATCTCCATCCTCATCCTCTTTCCTCCTCCTAGTCTGATATTCATATATATTTTCCTCTTGATTCTCAGTGGCTTCTGTTGAATGTTATTTCTCCTTTTTTTGACTGATGATGATTAAATTATCCTTCCATTGCTTTTCTATGTAGTCAGTGAGTGTGTGTATCTGTTTATCTTATCACACTTGATTGTAATATAAGCAGCATCAGCATAACATATACTCTACATACACCTAACAATACCCTCTGCTTAATAGTAACTGTTAGAGTTTTAATATGATAAAAGGATGTAGACATTAACATCACTTTGTTTAACAATATTTTCCATCTCACAATTTTAGATTCCTATGAGTTTTTCACTTGCAATTTAAAAGATTCATCCCATGAAAATTGAGCATTTTCTCATCTTTGATTTGATTTCTTTTCCACTTTTCATCTTGCTTTTTTCCTTTCTCATTCCATGGAATATAAATTCTGTAATGTCAAATATTGATTTATGAATGGAAAATAAAATACATCATGTACTTTGAATAATAATATTATTATCATTCGATAATAATATTAACAATCACAATCGTAAATTGCAATTGAAATAATAGAGAGAGAGAGAGAGAGAGAGAGAGAGAGACCGTTATGTTTACCGTTACCTTTTCGAAAATTTTTCATTGTTTTTTGTTCGAAGTTTTTTCTTCTTTTTCTTTAACATGGTAAATAATATCTTCTTCTCAATCAAATGGTAAATCTCATCATCACAATTTGGAATCTTTTTCTTCCTCTTTCCATTTTTCCATTTTAAATTATTCATCTAATTTACATATTCATCTCTTTCCAGAATATCCATTCAATCAAATCATGGTGAAAATACATCTCAGTTTCTTCATATATCACATGTAATTTTATCCTGAATTTGTTACAATTTTCAGCAAATAACAATCTCCAATCTGTAAATCAAAGGGTAAGAAACAAAAAATGAACAAATCAATTAATTCAACGATAACTTAATCAAATCACTAAACAAAGTATGAAATGTATCACAATTAAGGAGATGAATACATGAAGATATGAAATATCACCAAGAGAGAATCAATTAGATAATATTATAAATATTAATGGAATTGATTAGAATAAAGTAACTTTAAGATTGGAGGAAGGAAAAAATTGACTCGTAAATTGAATTACGAGTCATTGATAAATTAAGGTTAAGAATAATTAGTGAATAGTCAGTTAATTAGAGAGTAAAAGTTTCGTCGATTGTTATTTTTCTTGTTCGATGAAAACTTGTTAATATAATAAAACAGGAACAAAAATCGAAATTAATAACGATTGTTTATTCAGGTTATTCCTTTTTTTACTATTTCTCTGATTCTTTTAAGTGTTTTTCTTATATACTTTTACCTAATATTCACTTTTCTCTCTGACTAACTCCCTCTTCCTTATTCAGACTCTTCACCAAAGATTGTGACTGAATTGAAAAACATGAGGAAAGAGAAATAACATTCAACATGGGAACAGAGGGAAAACCATCATCATCATCATTTTTTTCTTCTTCTTCTCTTTTCATTTCTCTATCTTTATCATCTTTCAATACTCTTTATATAATATTATATATCTCTCTCAGAATATTACCTACTTCAGACAGAACTCATTCTAGTTGAGATACCATCAAGATCATTCATTCATTCAATCTCGATTGACGTGGTTACTTTAGGGAATTGAGAAAGGACCATGAGCCAAGAAGAAGCAAGAAAAAAAGCAGATCAAGATGAGCGAAGATGAAAAAAGATGCTGAATCTAGAATGAGAGAGAGAGAGAGGAAAAAGGAAGAAGAATGAGAAGAAAATAAAAGAAATTGATATAAAAAAGGAAGAAGATACAAGATGATGAGGAAGAAGAGGATGAAGAAAAAAGGTAAGAACAGATTTGTTCAGAACAAATAATCTAAGAATCACGTTGTATCAGTGAAGAGATTTTTTCTTTTCTCTTTTTTTTTCTTCTTTCTCTGAGTTCATCTTCATATTCTACTGAATTTTCTGCTTGATATTTTCTCTTGGAAATGTTATTCGATTTTGTTTTTTGAACTCCTCACTTTCCTCCAAATCCCAGTTGATATTTGAAGGAATCAAATCCAAGTAATAACAAGGGAATGAGGAAGATGAATAAGAATGATGAGAAAAAGATAGTGAAGACAAATAGTCTAATTTACCTACAACATTGTCAATCTTTTTTGGAACATGGTAAATATCATCAACATGAGGAGAAAAAAAAAAAAATAAAATAGATTCTTTTTCTTCATCTCTCTCTCTCTCTCTTCCAGCAAGTGAATCAAATAAACGATTGTCAAATTACATTTATAGTTTACTTGAGAATAGAAAATCGATCCATTGAGTTTCCATGAAGATAAATTTTCCAGGTAACAGTTAACTGATTCTGTTTCATTTTCCAGGTAAAATATTAGAGTTTTGCTTTTTTAATCCAATTTAAATCCTTAAACCATATCAACCTTGTCATCATGATTTAAAACTTTATTATCGTATTATAATCATTAGTGTTTTGAGTTTCAATTCAATATGAATCTGAAAAGGTAAAGTTACCTGTGGAAAAACAAGAAAAAAAAAATAATAGACTCAAGGTTAGAAAATGAAATAAACAATAGGTAAAAGATGATGGAAATACCCTGAGGGTGATTAGTCTCTTAAATCAAATGTTATCTTCATGTTGATCTAAATTCAACATCCAATTCATTCACATTGGAATTGAGAGAGAGATTTATGATTTCCATTGATCTTCTTTTTCCCGATATATACTTCGAGAGGGTTAATATGTTTATCTGTGAAAAAAATACTACAGAGAAAGTTATATTAGGCGAGAAAAGGGAAAGAATTGAATAAATAGAGAATTATTTGAGAAAATAATCAGAAAATCTCATGATGATGATGAGGTTTTCAGGGTAATGATGATGATGGTTGAAGGAAGATGAGGGAGAAAAAAGGAGTAACTTGTTTCTCTCATTTATCTTGTCTTTTTCATCATCTTGTTTACTGATTCAATAAGGATAATGTTTCAATTTGACTGTTTTTCTGGTTGAATAAAATTGATTATCATGATTAGTATGAAAGTCAAAAAGTGTGAAAACAAGTGATTCTCATTGTAAGTAATACAAGAAATGATGATATAAATATCTCTCTCCATGGATAATATTAAGTTTCAATTGTTGCCTTTAAATTGTTACGATTACCCTGTAAGAGAGAGAGAGAGAGAAAATCTTATTATTATTGTAACTATTAATATCATCAGGGAGGGAAAAATAGAGTTGAGTCAAGGATAATGATGATGATGTTAAATAATGATACATGTATCATATTGATTGAAAGATGAGGTATTTTGATGATGATGATGATGATGAGTGAAAGATGATAAATAATAAACCTGATGTTATGAATATTATGGTTATGAAAAAAGATGATGTTTAAAGTCAGTCTACAGATTTTCACTTGGATAAGGTTCAGTTCAATATGTAAGTTCATGGTTACATGGGGAAAAGTTCAATGGGTTGGATGATCAATTGACTGATGATGAGGATCAAGTTGATGATGATGATAACAATTGATGGAATTATTTTGTCTCGAGTAAATAGTTTTCTCTCTTTTGATTATTGGTTATTTCTTTTCTTTTTCCATGAGAGAATAAGATTTACTGATTTTCATGATGATAACTGTTGTTTCCTGATTGTTATTATTATGATAATATGGTTTTATTATCATCGAGAAAGATTTTCAATAACTTTTAAGATGATCATCAATGTCTCCATGAAATTGTGACCAATATGAATTTATAACAGTCTATTGATTGGTAATCAATTAGGGGATTAAGAATTAAATTGTCTAATTGTTGTCTTCATGTTGTTGTTTATCATCGATAGTGGGAGAAAATGTTATGGTTAAAATGTAACAGTAACATCATCATTATCATTATCATCGTAATCATCATCAAACAGAAGAAGTGAGAAAGTAATTGTAATGTTATTAGTGTGGGTTAGAGGAAGGTAATAGTTTCGTTAATGTAAATAATGAGAGGTAAAGGGAGAGAGAGAGAGACTGATACAAATATAACTCAATTATGTATAAATAGTAAATGATTTAGGTGAAAAAGGATGAAGTAAACTTTTGATTAGTCGCTTCACTCATCATCATCATCATCAACAGTTACATCATTTTTATCATCAAATGTGTTAGTGTGTGAAAGACTTTCAAGTGTAAGATTAATAGGAGAGATCGATTGAGTTTTTCCATGAACAACTCAATCTGGTTCAATAATAGTGATAATATATATCCTTTTCCAAGTGACCTCTATGGTTTTATCGTAGGTTACTATTCAATTTATAAAAATGATGATGGAAAAGAAAGTGAGAGAGAGAGAAGTGAACCAAAAGAAGGAGAAGAAAAAGAGGAAGAGAAATAGTAACAGAAAGAAATGAATATAGAGAGAGAGAGAGAGAGAGAGAGAGATTTGGATCGATATCGAGGTATGGTAAAGGCTATTCAAGAATCATGGTAAATAGTTGATCAAAATGGTTGAGAAAGGGAAGATAAGTTAACAGTATAACAAAAAGTGATGCTGTAACTTTGATGAAGATAATCATGATGATTATGATGATGTTCTCGGTGTAACTCCTATCCGAGAGTTTTAGCTTTTTCCAAAGAGCAGAGGAATCTTGTTCCTAATTAGCTTAACTCCCTGGAGACGTTTTTGCCACATCCAGAGAGATAGATATACAATCTCTTTTCTATTTCTTATTCATCCTTTTACTATTCTTTTTATTTGTTATTCTCTTCTTGTTTCTTTCTTCTTCTTCTTGTTATCCAACTCAATTGCAGAAAAGAGAGAGAGAGAGAGAGAGAGAGTAGTAGAAGAAACAAAAAAGAATAGTAAAAGATAATAATGTGAAGACAAAAGTTCCTCTGTGAAGAGGATAGTGAACAAGAAGAAAGTCGATAATGGAGATGATGATGATGGAGAAAAAGGTCACCAATAGATGATGAAGAAAATCTGAGAAATAGAGAAAAAGGTAAAATAATAATAAGAAATGGATAAGAGTTAAAACCTATCAAATCAAGTCGAACAAGAAGAAGAATGAAATTGGGTGTAAGTTTACCTTCTAAATCACTTCTCCTCTTATTCCTTGTTGATGTTTCCTTGATATTCCTTTTTTTTCTTCTTGTTGCCTCTTTGCTTTTCCTTCCTCCTTCATCTTTTCCTCTTCATCTCCTTTTTCCATTCTCTCTCGTGTTCTCTCCCTTTATATATCTGGTTCTCTTCTCAAGTATCACTTTTACTCCCAATGATTACCAATGATTTAGATTGGGAAAGATGCCCTTAGGGAGAGCTTATTATTTCCATGATATTTATATATAAAAAAGGATGAGTTTCATGTTCGCCATCATGTTAGAAACCACGATTGCTCAGATATTATCTTTCATCAGAATTACTTTAGTGTAATAATAGTGTAAATGTTTCCATGTCTCTCTCTCTCTTTCGCTGTATGTGTAAAGGTATCATCTTTGAAAGAAAGTTAATCTAAAATAGTTGAAGGAGAGAAAAAGAGAAAGATATTAGATGGAGATAAAGAAGACGATGAAAGAGGAAGATGAAGATGAAAAGGTTTAAGTGAAAGGAAAGAAAAATAAGATGATAATGATACAACAAAAGGTGAACTATTGTTACATTGATCATTTTCATTTTCTCATCACAAATCTCAATCTCTATTCTTCACTTAATCCAAGTTGTTTGTTTACCTTTTTCTCTTGATTTTCTTACCTTTTTCTCTTTTACCATTCGTTTACTTTTTCCCTAATGATCTCAATTCTGATCATAAACATAATGTAACAATCTAAGAGAAGTAAAAAAAAATCAATCAACAATTAACTCAATTCAATTGGAAAACAAAAACAAATCAAATTCTCAGCGAATCAATTAGTCAACAAGAAGTAAAGTGAATCCATTTATGTGGAAGAAAATTTGAATTTAGAACTAAAATTAGAAAGGTTGTATTTTCCTCGGCAGGTGTCGCTCTCAAAAAGAACTTTTTTAAATTCTATTTAGAATTTTCAATTGTTCTTTTTCGTTCTCTCATTAATTTCGCTCTCTTTTTGTTTTTTTTTCCTTGTTTGTTTGTTAATTATCTTCATTTTCTAATTATGTCTCGAGTTAAAAAATCTCAACAGGTTGAAATTGTTGAAGATACTGATACTGAATCGGTAGTAGCTGCTGAGGAAATTGCTGGTGATGTCGATACACTTGTTGATTTCGGTGTTAATGTTGCTGATTTAAGGAAATTAAAAGCTGCTGGTATTTATACTATTACTGGTATTCAAATGTGTACCAGAAAGAAGCTAATTGCCCTGAAAGGATTAAGTGAGGCAAAAATTGACAAAATTCGAGAAGCTGTTGCTAAAGCGGTTCCGCTTAAGTTTAAAACTGCTTACGAGCAGAGCTTACGTCGTGCAAGTGTTTTTAAGGTTTCTACTGGTTCGTCAGATTTGGACCGTCTATTAGGAGGAGGAATTGAAAGTATGTCCATAACTGAAGCTTTCGGGGAGTTTAGATGTGGTAAAACTCAACTTTCCCATACACTTTGTGTCACCTGTCAATTAGCTAGTGAAGGATCTGCTGGTGGTAAAGCGATTTTTATTGACACTGAAAATACTTTCAGACCAGAGCGTCTAAAACAAATTGCTGAGAGATTTGAATTGGATGAGAAGTCAGCACTTGATAATGTGCTTTATATGCGAGCATATACATCTGAACATCAATATGAGATATTGGAACATACAACAGAACTTTTATTTGAATCTAAAAATTCTATCAAATTAATTGTGGTTGATTCTGTGATGGCTTTATTCCGTGTGGATTTCAGTGGTCGTGGTGAATTGGCTGATCGCCAACAAAAATTAGCCCAATTTTTAACTCGCTTACAAAAATTAAGCGAAGAATACAATTTAGCAGTTTTTATAACAAATCAAATGACCGCTGATCCAGGTACGTTAAAGATAAAGAAATTCCGCCAAAATATGCTCTCAAACTTCCTCTTGATTCCGTTTTAAAATCCTTTTCGTGTTACGTTTATTTTTTCACTCTTCAAGGCGCTGCTATGTCGTTTCAAGCTGATCCCAAGAAGCCCATCGGAGGTCACATCTTAGCTCATGCCTCAACAACTCGAATCGCTCTAAGAAAAGGTAGAGCTGAAAACCGAATCGCTAAAATCTATGATAGTCCCGATATGCCAGAAAGTGAGGCCACATTTGCCATAACGGAAGGAGGAATCACTGATTCTAAAGACGCCTAATCAATTATTTCAATCAAATGAAAAATGATCATCTTCAATCAAATAGATTTGATTATCAACACTTGCAATTAATTTGCAATCAATTATTTATTAGAGGTAAATTTACTTCAATTATCAATTTAATCATCATTTTTCTAACATTAATTAGAAAGATCATAATTGCTCAAAAAAATGTCAATTTTTTATGTTTTTTTCAGAGAAAAAAAATCAAATTGTAAAACTAAATAATAATCACCGTTTAAAATTTTGTACAAATTCCCATTCACAGGGTATGAATAGAACCTTTAAAACCCAAAAAGAAAAAAGTTACAATTAACTGACAATTTAATGTAAATCATCGCCAATCAATTAAATAGTTTCCATATTAAAGTAAAAACAAATTACAACAATTAATGAATGGGATAATTAAAAATATGATAAAAAAACAAATTGTTAACAAAAGTAAAACCAAATGGAAACAGATTAATTATTCTAATAATCATCTTCTTTTTTTTTCTCTAAACCAAATTAATTGTTCCCAATCAATTTTCAAATGGCTCGCAGGGAATCCGAGATTGAAGAGGCTGATTCAGAAGTTCTTATGGTTGGAACCAATTATAAGGTGAGAAAAAGAATCAAACAATTAAGCGATTAATTAATTTTCTTTTCTGTTTGAAAACCAAAAAGGTTGGTAAGAAATTAGGAGCAGGTAATTTTGGTGAATTACGTGTCGGTAAAAATCTAATGACCGGTGATCCAGTAGCAATTAAATTGGAATTGAAAAGATGTAAAGTGCCAACATTACCATTGGAATATCGTTTCTACCGGATGCTCGGAAATACTGAAGGAATACCAAGAATCCATTATTTTGGTCCTTGCGGTCATTATATTGCTCTGGTGATGGATTTACTTGGACCTAATTTGGAGGAGATGTTTAATTTGTGTGAGAGAAAATTAACTGTTAAAACAACCACCCAATGTGCCCTTCAAATGATCACTCGATTAGAACATGTTCATTCTCGTAAATTAATCTATCGAGATATTAAGCCGGAAAATTTTCTCCTTGGTAGACCAAAATCATCTAAAGCAGATGTAATTCATTTAGTTGATTTTGGTTTAAGTAAAGAATATATTGATCAAGAAACTGGTAAACATATTCCTTTTAGAACGAATAAATCATTAACTGGAACAGCACGTTACATGTCGATTAATACACATCAGGGAAAAGAGCAAAGTCGCCGAGATGATTTAGAGGCACTAGGTTACATTTTCATTCTTTTTCTTAAATCTCGACTCCCCTGGCAAGGATTAAATGCTGAAGATGTACGAGAAAGATATCGTAAAATTGGTGAGATTAAAAAATTAGTTCCAATTGAGGTTCTTTGTGAAGGTTTTCCAGAAGAATTTGCCACTTACTTAAGATATGTGAGACGACTTGATTTCGCAGAGGATCCAGATTACGGTTATCTTAAAAAGCTTTTCTCCGATTTATTCGCTCGCACCTTCACGGAAGATGGTAAGTGAATCTAGAAGAAGAAGAAAAAACAAAAATTAATATTCATTAGTATAGAAAATGAAAAGATAAAAGAAAAGAAAAATTGATCAATGGTTAACCAATTTATTACGTCAATAACCAATTATTTGATTGGTAATTGACTTTTTTTCTGTTAAATACATGAATATAGATGATAATGGTTATTAGATTAACTCGACTAATTAACAATTTACGTCAATAATTAGATGATAATTGACAATAATGAGAAATTGACTCTCTCTTACCTTGACCATAAACAAGAAAACAACCATCAGGTCAACAGTACATTGACTTGGTGGATTAGTTGAAATTAATTGTATCTAATTTATCTCCTTTTGTTCCTTTTGTTAATTTAAAAGGTGTTTACGATTGGCACAAAAAGTTATTGGAGAAGGAAAAATTAGAAGATAAAAAATTTACTTAACCTCATTTTCTGGTTAATCAAATTCACCAAACAAAACCATCATCACCATCCAATTAATCACAATTCATTTGTAATGAAACATCACCAACACAGAGAAGAAGAAGAAGAAGAAGAAACAACAACCGAATCAAAATCAAAATTTCGAATTCCTTTCATTTGATTGTTTAAAAATTCCAAATGTCATGATTAAAATGTGAATACAAATTCTAATTGTAATTGAATAACAAGAAGGAAAAAATTCTTATTTATCTCGTTCTGAAAAAAGAATAGAATTTACCGAATGTAATGAGAATACGACCCCTGGCGCTCGTATTTTTTCTGTTTGAATTGTTGACATGAAAAATTTTCTTCCAAAATTTTATCTTAATTATCTAATCAACGTTATTAGTAAATCTTTTCGTTTTTCTTAATTAAATTAACTGTTCATCCTGTCACTTTCTCATCATTTGGTTCTCTATTTGTTGGAGGAAACATGTTACCTTTACAGATATTTGTTTACTTATGTTCACCCAATTCATCATCATTGTCTTATCCTCATCGTCAATTATTGTTTCATCATGTTTAATTTGGAGATTAATTTAGTTCTGTTTTCATTTTGTTTCATCTAATTTCTTTTAATTGTTCACCTTTACAATTACTTATTATTCTTGATGAATCTTCTACCGTCTACCCTGTTATTGTAAACATCTTTTAAGATTTAAGCTTAATCAGGCTTCTTGTTTATATCCTTTTGTACCTTGTTCTCCTTTTCCTTTAATTTTCTACATTTAAGCCTTTAAGCTTTCGGCTATTTGTG